>NC_133197.1:39022500-39130000 GCF_049306965.1 Danio rerio
CTGTGGTGGACAAGGTGTCTTGATGTTGCTTTGACAAGAGTCTGTGAAGATTTACACTCGATCATTAAAGAGTTTCTTTTATTTCTTGAGTTTATTTTTTAGAATTAAGTCAAAACTAAATATTGTGTGGAGAATAAATATAAAAACATTTTGAAAATAATAATGACGACACATTTATTCATTCATTCATTTTCTTCAGCTTAGTCCCTTATTTATAGGGTCTCATCACAGTATCATCAAATATTTAAATATTTTATGAATAATAAATTAGAATAATTTCAAGAAAAATAGTCAAAACAAAATCATTTGAGATCAATAAAAAAAGTCAAAACCAATAATTGAAGAATAATAAAGACAAAAACAACATTTAGACAAAAACAAAATCAGCGAGAAACAGAGAAACATCAAGAAGTGACGAAAGCCACATTAGAGAATTAAAGAAAAGTGGAAGCAAAATGATTTGAGAATAAGAATATGAGGAAAATTATTGAGAATAATAAAGTTGGAACAAAACAATTTGAGAATAAGGTGTTAATTTCGGGAATAATAAAAAAATAATATTAATTCAAGAATAAGTCAAAACATTACAAGAATAATATTCAGAATAATTAGAGAATAATAAAGTCAAAACTAAATAATTTCAGAATAAAATCAAAACAAATAATATGACAACACTGAAAACAAAACATTTAGAGCAGCAGTGTTTCAAGTCGAAGCGTTTATAGAAAATAAATGTATATTTGTATTTATAGAGTCACAAAAACTATATTTAAGAATAAAAAGTAGAACAAAAATAATTGAGTATAAATAAGTCGAAACAAAATTGTGGAAAAAGTTGAAAGTAAATAATTTAATAAAGGACTAAACTAATAATGGCAATTTATCCTGTGTTTTACATTTCCTTTGCTCGTCCTATATGTGGTGAGAACTGGAGAATCTTTTGACGCATGGTTGAAAATAAAGCAAAAAAAGCCAAGAGATGATGTATGATCAAAAAAGGAGGAACGGCTTTAATTGTGCAACAGAAACAAAAACAAACAAACAAAAAAAACAATAATAGATAATTTTTTAGATGAGTATAGTCATAAAATGCTCAAGCGGCTGTGCACTCCCAGTCAGCCACACTTCCAACCAGTCACACAAATAAAGTTGACATGACAGGAGTGCCCAAACTCAATCCTGGAGGGCTGATCTCCTGTAGAGTTTAGCTCCAAGTTGCTTTAACACACCTGCCAGGAGGTTTCTAGTACACCTAAGAGCTTGATTAGCTGGTTCAGATGTGTTTAACTAGGGTTGGAGCTAATCTCTGCAGAGCACCGGCCCTCTAGGACTGAGTTTGGGCACCCCTGGTCTGTGAGGTGGTTGTCTGAAGGTTTGTTTTGTGCAGAAAACAGCACCACAGGGGGAATAGTCCTTTGGGATGTCAATGAAGCCATTCTTTAAAGCAGTGGTCCCCAACCCCCGGGCCACAGACCGGGACCAGTCTGTAGATCAATAGAATAAATTATCTTTAGGTTGGCAGATAAAGTAGCTGCATTTAAAGCCAAGCTGGATTTGTGGGGACGCCGCGTGAACAGAGGGATATTGGACATGTTTCAAACAGTAGCAGGGATTTTGTGTGAGACTGAGCCTGCGCCCTCACTCACCAAGCTGGTACACGATCACCAGTCTTCGCTGTTACAGTTTTTGACAATGGCCATGACACTTTTTTCAATACATTACAGGAAACTCCAGACTGCACATTTTCCTATCTACTTGTGTCGTGAAATGATTTTAACCAATAAATGTGGTGTATCGGTTCTCAAGCATTATACTTCAGTGCATTTATTTTGTTTAAATGTGTGCATGTCTGCATTTAACAACCTGTCCAAATATAAAAATAGCCTCCATTTGTCTTATATATAAATAAATAAATAAATAAATAAATAAAGCAGCAGTCACTTTATTATGTCTTTATTAAGAAATGCACATTTGTCTTTCTTACATCATGTCATGTGCGCAGTATAAAACAAGTTACTCTGTACAGTAAAATACTTTGCTTTACACAATAATAAATGATATAAATAAATAAATGAATAAATATACAGTGAAAAAGGCAAGGCAAGTTTATTTATATAGCACATTTCATACACAGTGGCAATTCAAAGTGCTTTACATAAACTAATAAAAAAGACAAGTTTAGGAACATAAAATGCAGACAATAAAAATTATTAAAAACAGATAAAAACAAATTAAATTGAGTTAAAATAGGCTATAAAAGAATGAAAAAGAAAATGAAAAACATAATAGTGCGATCTGTCGGACGTAGCACAGTGCTCATACAGTAAAGGCACAGCTAAACAGATGTAATAAAAGCAACACTGGCTCATTCTGAAAATGTATCCCTGTGTACGTTTCTGGGGTACATGAATTATGTAGCCAGAGGTAAACGTAAGGCTGCATTTCATCTTTAAAATGAACGCTACGGGCTGGTATGACACTGTATGGACGGCATTTCCACTGTTACGTTTGTCCAGTGGCTCGATAAGTTCATCAGCGGACTTGAGATACAGAGCGAAGTTGACCACGACAACAGGGGTTAAGTCTGGTGAAGAACAGGTCCAGAAAGCAGATAAGACTAAAACAAAAGCCAAAAAATTAAATAATCAAGTAAATAGCAGCGTGAGAATGTGGTAAAATCTGAAAACGTGGTAGAAATCAGGCGAGTGCTTTCTTTTTCACGATTGCTTTTTAAAATACTGCTGTTGGGTTAAGGGAAGGGGGTGAATGGGTCAATTGGTGCTTTTGAAAACACTATCGGTTGGGTTTAGGGAAGGGGGAGGGTGGGTCGGTTGATCAGTCAGTCAGTCAGTAGACATCGACTTCTAGTGGATTTACGTGAGAACAGCAGGCGCAAATGGCACTCGCGAGAGAAATTTGAGATCTGAAAGCGTACACAGCGGCTCTGGTGGATTCACAACAAACAAAACTGCAAAACAAACGCAGCATATTTTGTCAATCTCCAGAAATGTATATAGAGGTGCGTTTTCAGAATGAGCAAAAAGTGCAACAGTGCAAAAAAGTGTCTTTAGTATCTAAAATATGGTCTAGTCGTGATATTTACAAGTCAAATCATCTTTATTTACACAACACTTTATACAATGTAGATTCAAACAAACACAGATCAAGAAAACATCAATAAAACAGATCAACAATGTCAGTTCAGTGTACAAAAGTCTCTGTTGAAGATCAGTTCAGTGTGGTGTAAATGTCTCTGCTGATGGTCGATCCACTGAAGAGCAGCTCCACCAGTCCAACTCCAGCAATCCAGGGCTCTTGAGCTTTGCTTCTGGATCAGGAAAAGCTTCTTTATGGTGATTTTTGATGATTTTGTAGATTTTTTTGTAGGTTTTTCTGCTTTGTGTGTGAAATTCTTACATGAGGAAAAACAAAGGAAACATTAAGCCATATCAGCAGCACATTTAGACCAACACAACAGTCAAATCATCTCGTCTGTGAACGGCCTCTTAAAGCTCCATCAGTCGACTGATAAAACTGTTCATCCACCGAGAATGAGCATCACACACATGCAGATATCTGCTTATATGCAGCAGAGTTTAGTCAAACACAGTCATATACGTGTGTGTTCGGCTTTCATTGTCTCAGTTACCATCTTCTAACATTGTGTTTCTTCTACATGAACTGTGTTGCTGAACATCTTTAATGCTTGTTTATCTTGATGAGTGTAAAGTGCACAACAGCATCCTCGCTCAACTGAAGATGATTCAGAAAACCAGAAAACTAATCAGCTTTGTGTGTCCCGCTATTATCACTGTAGTCTCCTACTGGACCAGTGGTGTGTTTACCTTCATCCCCTCTTCATCAACAGCTTCTTCATCCACTCGTGCTGTAAGATGTCCTCCAGTGTCCACGAGTGTTCCTCCACACACTTTTCTATCAGATCACAGCACTCTGTACAAGGAGAGAGAGAGATAAAGGAGACGTTTATGAAGATATCTTCTGAAATTTGAGATTAAAGAAGCTACTGCAGGGTTCTGGAGGGCCGGTGTCCTGCAGAGTTCTGCTCAAACCCAAATCAAACACTCCTGAAACCAGCTAATCAGTGGATATATCTGACATTACCCCCCCTGTACCCTTAAATAGTGCACTGTTTGAAGGAGCAGCCATGTGTAGTGGTCTCCAACCATAGTGGACATTCTGAAGCGCACTCAATCAATCCCACAATAACAAGTCTACAACCCATGAACACTCAAAGACTAGTGAATACCCATAATGCACTGCCAGAGTTCAAACAGATACAGTCAAAATGACTTTAAGTTCACTTGAAGATCTTCAAGATTAGAGTTGGAGGTAAACTCTGCAGGACAGCGGCCCTCCAGGACCAAAGATGCCCATTCCTGAGCTAATACAGATGGTGATGTTAGATTCTGTAGTGTCTCTCCAGGTTCTGTCCTGGTATGAGACTACAACAGGTTGAGGTTTGGCATGTGTATTTATCAGTGTCTGTTCACTCACCGCTGGATAAATTGGGGTTAAACTGAAGTCGATTTCTCTCTCCGTGCCCGCTGTACAGTAGCGCTTTAGCATTCACCATGTAGTGCAGCAGGTAGCCTAGGTTAAAGATGCTGCTCCGGATGAAATCCACATATTGGTCTTCCCTGATTTTGGAAGCACAGCCGAAGTCGATCAGCTTGAGGTCCAAAGTCTCCGTGTTCACCAGGACGTTTTCTTCATGCAGATCGTTGTGAGAAATGCCATGGTCAATGCAGTGCACGACTGCCTGGACTAACTGGTGCAGCAGGTATCGTGCGACCTCTTCTGTCAGCCTGCCATGACTCTTTACATATTCCCGCAGGGATACGCAAGGTTTGGGGAACTCCATGACGAGTGAAATGAATCCTTCTTGATCAAACCACTCGTACAGTTCTATCAGGTATATGCTCGGCGTAGGATCCTTCAGGATGAGCATATACGCCGCTTCTTTATACGCAGGTTTGGAGCAACCAGGCTGAAGAGGAAAAGAGAACAAGGGTTAGTAGCTGCAGATCAGCTTGCATCATAAAGGCTGCATCCAGAAAGATCTGCATTATATAAAGCATCAGTTCACCCAGAAATTCAAATACTGTTGTTGGTTACTTTCCTTCATGTTGTTTCAAATAACTGAGACTTTCATTCATCTTCAGAACACAAATGAAGATGTTTTAGATTGAATCTGAGAGCTCCCTCATCCTCCACACACAGCAAAAGTCCAGAAGAGACAAAAACATCCTCAAAGGAGTTCACGTGTCTTCAGTGGCTCAACTGTAATCATACGATGCTCCAAGAACACTTTTGTGCACCAAAACAACTGAAAAACCACTTTGTTTGCTCAAGTCTTCTACATCAGATTGGGGTGTGCATTTACTACAGGTAATGTGACACTTGTGTGTTGCACTGCCTGTAGTAAACGTGCACCCTGACCTGATGCAGGAGGAAAACATTGGCAAACTAATTTGCTTCTACAGTGTTTAAAGCACACACAACTGTTCTAGCAGCCTCATATGAACACAGCTGAACCACTGAAGGCATGTGGACTGTTCTGTCCTGAACCTTGAACATCTCAGGACCCTTGCTGTCTATGGAGAATGAGGGAGCTCTCAAATTTCTCAAATAAACTATCTGAAATATCTTAATTTGTGTTCTGATGATGAATAAAGCTCTCAGAGGAGTGAGGGTGAGTAATCAATAATTGAATGTTTGGGTGAGCTGATCATGTAAATGAGCTTTACGCTGCTTTAGTGTTTGTGTATCTATGATCAACATCGCTGTCCAGCTCTTTTCTCTTACAGTGCTGCTGTGAACTACAGGAACTGTTTACATTAATCAAAGTTCACCATCAAAATGATTTTCTTCAGCTTGAACATGAGTAAAACTTTCATACAGATTCACATGACTGGATTTTGCCTTTTGAAATTCCACTACGCCTCATACATGCGTCCAAACCATTACAGAATTCAATACTGAGTGAAGTTTTGCCAACTTACGGCAGAGATGTGACGGTCGTCCATTCTCTTGGGAATCTTCTTGATGGCAACCTGAAAAGCAAAAACACAATTATTAAGTTTTCACATTGATCAATCTGTCATTTATTTAATAAATACACAAGTTTAGATCAAGTTACATAAGAAGTCAAATGTACACTGAGAGTTTTACCTCCTTGCCATCAGATTTACGGACTGCTCTGTACGTTGTGCCGAAGCTCCCGGATCCCAGAACTTTTCCAAAGCTGTAGAGACTGTGCAAAGGTGCTGAAAAAAGAAGAGATTGTTTAAGTGTGTTCAGTTCTCTCATACTGATACTGCCTCACATTACCAAACATGCTACAGCAGCATTTACAGCAGCACTGACTGAATCAACATTGATTAAGAAACTTTGATGAATGTGACTCTGCATTTGTGTTTGCTACGTGACGTTAAAGTGTTGTCAGCAGACTCACCTGTATTTGCATCACACTTAAAGGATCCTAAGGCAGAGGACGACTTCACATCTGCCGTTTCCTGGAGACCAGATGGTCCAGGAACAGGCTCTGGTTCCGAATCGGCCGAATTCTGCACCTCAGGTTCTGGAACTTGATTTCCAGTATATCTGTAACAAAAGCCCTCATGGACAAACTCTGGCTCAGGATTCGCAGTGTCCCAAAGCCAAGACGGCCCAGGAGCAGGATCTGAATCTGGGCCAAAAGTGTTCTGGAGCCCAGACGCTTCTGGGACAGGCTCTGGATCTGGAACAACAGAGTTCTGGAGCTCAGACACTCTAGGTATAGGCTCTGAATCTGAATCAACAGTGTTCCAAGGACCAAACACTCCAGAAACAGGCTCTGGGTCTGGATCAACAAAGTTTTGGACCACAGACACTCCAGGGACAGGCTCTGGGTCTGGATCAACAGAGTTCTGGACTACAGGCACTCCAGGCAGAGACTCTGGATCTGAATCAACTGAGTTCTGGACCACAGACACTCCAGGCACAGACTCTGGATCTGAATCAACAGAGTTCTGGACCACAGACACTCCAGGCACAGACTCTGGATCTGAATCAACAGAGTTCTGGACCAAAGACACTTCAGGGACAGACTCTGGATCTGAATCAACAGAGTTCTGGATCACAGGCACTTCAGGCACAGACTCTGGATCTGAATCAACAGAGTTCTGGACCAGAGACACTTCAGGGACAGACTCTGGATCTGAATCAACAGAGTTCTGGATTACAGGCACAGACTCTGGATCTGAATCAACAGAGTTCTGGACCACAGGCACTCCAGGGACAGACTCTGGATCTGAATCAACAGAGTTCCAGGAACCAGACACTCCAGAGAAAGACTCTGAATCTAGATCTGAATCAACAGAGCTCCAGGAACCAGATACTCCAGAGAAAGACTCTGAATCTAGATCTGAATCAACAGAGGTCCAGGAACCAGACACTCTAAGGAAATCTTCTGAATCATTAGAGTTCCAGGAACCAGACTCTCCAGAGACAGATTCAAGAGAGTTCCAGGGAACAGGCATTCCTGGTGGTGTTTGGGGCTCCACTCTTGTCCTTCTGAGGAAAGACTTCTTTATGGCCTTCCACACTCTCTTGAAGAAAGCACGGACTCTGCTCCACCTGCTGCCTCGTGTTTCAGGTTCTTAATGGAAGAAAGACAACAAAGAACATATTTAAAACATGACAATCAGTTATTGTTTAGACCTCTCTGAAAAGGTTTTCTCAGCTGTGGCAAATAAAATAATACATTAAACTGCCTCTCTCGCATGTCAACTTGTAATAAAACTAAAACATTACAGGAATAATAGTGAGCGGGAAACATATGTCGACAACATGTTTAAGATGTTTGCCTGTCAACTTGATTAAAATGAGTAAAACAGACACTTTGTAACGGCTTTCATTATGGTAATGAAGTTTGTTGTGTTACCTTGGATCGTTTGGACTGAACAGGAGCAAAGTGTGCACACGACTCAAACATGATCAACATCACATTATTGAATATCTCCTTACACTGTTTTTATATATATATTTTTACTCAAGAGGTCAATAAGCCTGTTTCCCGTTAATAACATGTTTATATTCTACAGTGGAGTGGTTGCTGACAATCTCACCGGTCGTGTCTTCCTCCACAATGTTTTCAACATAAAGTGCTGTACTGGCATCAGAAAGCATCGTCCAGTCCTCGTCCAGCCACGGACAGAAGCCATGGCAGAAGCTGAGGGTCTCCACATCTAAGCATGAAAAACAGAATCAGAGTCAATTTCCACAAACAGAACATTCATGTCAAAACGTCTTCATTGAACACGATCTCCACTTAATATTCTGATGACTGTTGGGATAATAAGGAAAACCGATGTGTTTTAGCTGTTCCTAACTTCTTCTGTCTTCGCCATGTTGACAGCACATAATATTTCTCTACCTATGTTGCAAGACACTAGCATTTTTGTGTTTAACGTGATATATATAGACCTAACTATGATATTCAGGTTAACTAGGTTAAGGTTAAGTCGTTGGACAGCAGTGCTTTGTACAGTAGAGAATAATAAAACAATTAAAATAAACTAAAACTGCTTTTATTGCAGTAAAACTAAAAGAAATAAGACTTTCCACAGAAAGCAAAGCATTATAAGAAATTAGAGGAGTAATGCATCACAAATCTCCAGGTTTGGATCACATTAGGGTTTTCTGAGTCACTGATCGGCCCATATTCAGATCAACACAGATTTGCTTTCCATTTATTACAAGCACAGAACAGCAAGGAACATTTATTATTAACAAAAACAACTTCAGAGCCGGTGATTTCAATAAAAAAGGCAAGAAATAAGCAGCTGAATCAATCAAATATACTGTTAAAGTGGAAATGCTGTCAAACTTTCATTTGTCTGTTAAAGCAGGGTATATACAGGAAGCAGAGGGTAAAATTCAACACCTAAGAGCTTTCTGAAGACTCTGTCGACACATTTTAAGACCTCATCGCCACTTTAGGTCTGAACAGGTAACACTGGCGACATTGTACATATATTCACTAAATACTGACTGTAAGAAACTAATCCTAAACTAAAACATTACTCATATACTTTACTAAAATGTTAATCCAGAAGGTTTCGCCTACAAATCAGGTTTCAGAAAGCAACACAGCACTTTAGAGACATTAGAAAGCTGAACATTTTCTATATCTACTTGTACTGAGAGCAGATATATATCTGTAATTTACTTTATTATCTGCCGTTTCTCTTTCTCCAGTTTAATATAACACATGCTGTGATTTTAATAGAGTGTTTTGGATGTGCATGTGTTGTTTTGGCTAGGCCAAGTTAACAAAAGGTCTGACTTTAAGCCAATTTACCTCACAAGACAACTCGTCCTCATCCTGTCTAAAACCCACTACTGCTCATTTCTCATTAGTGTTTGATATGTTTTGTTCCTTCTGTCTTTTATACGCTTATTTTATTCCCCCAACACTTTCCAGTATCTCTTTACCCTGTTTTATCTTTATTGTTAACTTAATAGATCAAGTAGCCTGTTTCCCATTAATACCATGTCTATATTCTACAGTGGAGGGGTGTCTGACAATCTCACCGGGTGTGTCGTCCTCCTCAGTGTCTTCAGGAAGATGCTCATCTGATGCTGTTCCAGCGTCTGAATCCACAGCCCACTCCTCGTCCAGCCACGGACAGAAGTCACTGCAGAAGCTGATGGTCTCCAGAAGTGTCCCTGAACAACACAATTAGCCAAAAGAGTCAATTTCCACAATCTGAGATTCGTTCATTACAGGATGTCTTCATGGAAAATGATCTTCACGTAATATTCTGATGATTGTCGGCACAATGAGGAAAGTCTATAATGTGTTTCAGCTATTCCTAATTTAGAGGAAAAATACTTCAGAAAGAGCAAGTTTAAGCTGTTTTCACTCACATCAACTGATTAAAAACATGAAATATTCTACAAATAAATACTACAAATATATAATACAAATACATTTACAGCTGTCCTCGCGTTTCTGTCAGTCCTGTCACACTTTATTAGATTTAACATACAGTGTGTGCAATAGGCTGTGACTCAGAGGAAGTGACATCATGGTCAAGGATGCGTTCTGTCATGGATTTGTGTGATTTGATGCTTGTTTTGTATAATTTTTCTGAGGACGACAAGTTTAAAGTTCAGGCCCTGTCACATTTTAATAAGTGTAAATCTACATTTCTGGTAGAGCGTCCCTTATACATTATATATGAACATATTTCATCAATATACATCAGATATTTGTGAATATACATTACATTAGTTAGCAACAAAGCCCAAACCAGAGCTAATCTAACACAAAACACAATCACAGTCCAAGAATGAGTTCACCCAAATGAATATGTTGAGGAAAATAACAAATAAATGTTTAATAAACAGGAGAAATCAAGAGAAACTCAAAATTACTGAGTTTAGCTGAAATTCTCTAGTGTGTATATATGTTTGTAGTATCTCATTTGCATTTAAATGTGTTTTCTGTCAATTTCTGAACATGTTTGGTGACTAAACTCTTATTTTAATGGATTTTACTGTTTATTTGTGCTGTGACTTACTGTGAGGTAAATTATCCTAAAGCAAGACTTGATTATGGAGGTGTCAGGTGTGAAATTGGCACTTGTGTGACTTTAATAAATCAAATATAACTGTGTGAAAACATTGACAGAGACATTTCTGAGTATTTTACAGTACTATTAAACATAAGTCTACACAAAACACCTAGAAATAGTTTCTCTACTTAATTATTCATGTCAAGCTGGACATTAGTATGGGACAGCTCATACATATAGGCCAGGCCAAAGTCTAAATTTACCTCACACAACTTATTCTCATCATAAAGTCTGCATAAACTCCATTATTGATCATTTCTCATGTTTGTTTCATATGTAATGACATTTATACATGTGTTTTAAGTGCCCAATACAGTAATTTCATCATGTTTAAACCTCAGAAAGCTGTGGTGTTTGCTGACAGTCTCACCGTTTGAGTTTCCCTCAACCTTAGTAGTAGTAGAGGGACCTTCAAGGGCTGAACCGGCCTCTACGGCCACTGTCCGGCCCTCTTCGTCCAGCCTGGGACAGAAGCTGGAGAAGTTGTCGAGTCTCTCCACGCAGAAACCCGCGTCTTCTTTCTTTCCTCCAACACACACAGATGTTGTTGCCGCCATCGCGTGGTCAAATGCAGGCAGTGTGTGTTCACTCAAGTTTTCACTCGTGTGTTCACTCATAACGTGTTTATATCGACAGATATCCATAGATTTAGTCAAACTTTGTAAACGCGAACAAACAATACTTCTTCAAAACTCTCAACTGAAGCGAGTGACGAGAGCGAGCAGTTATGTTCTATTGAGTGACGTCATTTATGGAATGGACATTCTCTTGGCGGTTTATTTTGAAATGTTCAGTTTATTGCTCAAATCTCCAAAACGGCAAAGATGAGTATAAATATGAGACAATAAGACTGTTTCTGTACCTGAATCTGGGTCATAATCAATAAACAACAGCCCACCACATGTTCTGCTGCCTCAGAAATAATAAATAGCTCATCAATGTCAAAACGCTAGCCAATCAAATCCAAGAAGGCGGGCTTTACAGTTCGCAGAGAAGTTATTTATTTATTTTTTTATTTATTTTAAAAAATGATAAATAATTTCCAATAATACAAAATTATTACGACTAAGTTAAGAAATATATAAAATGTAAGAATCAGTGTGTTTTTGACACAATTTCCAATACTAAATATTAACACAACACTGGAAATACATATTGGCATTTTATAAAGGAATAAAAAAGGGCAATACACACAAATATTAAACTATTTATATATATTTTTTTATTTCTTTATAAATAAAGGGATATAGTTCATTAATTTAATAAATTTTTTTGTCGGCTTAGTCCCTTTATTAACCCGGGGTCACCACAGCGGAATGAACCACCAACTAATCCAGCACGTTTTTAAACAGCATATGCCCTTCCAGCGGCAACCCATCTCTAGGAAAAGAGATATAGTTCTTTGTGATTTTTGGTAATTTTTAATTAAAAAAAAAAAAAATAAATAAGTAAAAACATAGAAATAAATAAATAAATAAATAAATATCAGTATAAATAAATCCTGCTCTTCGTTTTAATACTCGGCACACATTCGCGCATGCAATTTTAGGGATCATCTGCGAGTTACATCTTCAGAACCAAAACGCACAGTAACACAAAGCAGAAATAAACTTCTAGGTTTATTTATGGGTTCCAGTAAATGGTTAAAGGCCAGAAATGACTCACTACAGGTGAGATTTTACTCAAATTTTCATTCATAGTTTTACAGTTGACAATTTTTGAAGAGAAATATTTACAGTAATTCATCCAACTGTAATTTTGAGATTTTTAAAGGTGTAGTACTCTTGCAGAGGCCTGAGATTTCACCTATTATCTATTCATATTTTTACAGTAGTTTTTTTTACAGTTAAAATGAAACATTCAATTAAATGTTTTTTTAAACTGTGTTTTGTAAAGGACTTGATTCATGCTTTAACTGAGAAACTCTTCATGATGTAAACTGTACATGGGTATTGTGTGTTTATTAGTCTATATTCAGTGCTTATATTCAGACTATTCCTGCTTGATTTAAAATCACATATAGACAGAGGAGAATGTGACGTTGAATTGGTAAAACCTCTGTTTAATTATCATGGAGAAGCATATTTCTGTTGAACATCATCATGTTTCAGGTTTACTGTTAATATCAGCAGAGCTTTAACTCGACTTTACACGTTTCTCCTGCTGCTTTGTGTTCAGGCATCAAATAAACCCTCATCATCATCATCCATGTGCTGAGTGTGTGTGCTGATGGAGAGAGGATGAACTGGGTCAGAAGAGTGCAAAGGTCAGTCAATAATATGAACAAAATGTAAACAAAACTGAACCTTTAAGACTTTGTATTGTATGAATTAGGCTTCGACTGCATGAAATGATATAAAAGGGAAGTGCCATCAGCTTGCATCATAAAGGTTGCATCTAGATACTATTGCAAATTGTGGGCCCTGGTGTCTTTAAAACAGCCCTTACTTTAGGCAGTCAAAGCAAAGTTCATTCAAATAACTCTTTTGAAAATTCACAGACAGACAACAGTGTTATTAAAATGATGCCGATCACAGATATCCGTAAAAAATGTGCATGGCTGACCAAGACTTGCATTGACAAAACAGTGCTATACTGTAGGTGTTTCATGTCATGTTTTGACTTTATTCTTGACTTTATTATTCTCACATTATTTAGTTTTAAGTATATTTTTCTCAATTTATTTAATTGTGATTTTATTATTCTGGAACTGTTGTTTTACCTTTATTCTCTGTATTTTCACAATGTGTTGACAGTTAATCTCGTTTAAACTTTTATTAAAATAATTTAGTTTTGGCTACATGGTGGTGCAGTGGGTAGCACGTTCGCCTCACAGCTAGAAAGTCGCAGGTTTGAGCCTCGGCTGAGTCAGTTGGCATTTCTGTGTGGAGTTTGCATGTTCTCCCCATGTTCACCTGAGTTTCCTCCGGAGTGCTCTGGTTATGCTGGATAAGTTGGCGGTTCCTTCTGCTGTGGTGACCCCAGATTAACAAAGGGACTAAGCCGAAAATAAAAAGAATAGATGAATTAGATTTTACTTTTTCTCAAATTATTTTCTTTTGACTTTTACTTTATTTTGACAATTATTCTTCAATTATGTGATATCAACTCTATTCTCAAACATATATATTTATTCATTATTCTCGATATGTTTTATTTCAACTTTTTTCTCAAGTTATTTTATTTAGATTTTATTATTCTTGAAATGTTGACTTAATTTTAGAATAATAATGTTGAAATTAAATAAATTGAAATTAATTTCTTTCGACTTTTTCCACAATTTTGTTTCGACTTATTTATGCTCAATTTATTTAGTTTCTACTTTTTTATTCTCAAATTTGGCTTTTGTGACTCTATAAATATAAATATACATTTATTTTCTATAAACGCTTTGACTTGAAACACTGCTGCTCTAAATGTTTTGTTTTCATTGTTGTCAATATATTTGTTTTGATTTTATTCTCAGAACATTTAGTTTTGTCTTTATTATTCTCTAATCATTCTGAATATTATTCTTGTAATGTTTTGACTTATTCTTGAATTATTATTATTTTTATATTCTTGAAATTAACACTATAAACTCAAATTTTTTTGTTCCAACTTTATTATTCTCAATAATTTTCCTCATATTCTTATTCTCAAATAATTTTGCTTTCACTTTTCTTTAATTCTCTAATGTGGCTTTCGTGACCTCTTGATGTTTCTCTGTTTCTTGCTGATTTTGTTTTTGTCTAAATGTTGTTTTTTGTCTTTATTATTCCCAAATTATTGGTTTTGACTTTTTTATTGATCTCAAATAATTTTGTTTTGACTATTTTTCTTGAAATTATTCTAATTTATTATTCATAAAATATTTAAATATTTGATGACATTGGAAATAACTATAATAACTATAAATAAGCGACTAAGCTGAAGGAAATGAATGAATGAATGATTAAATGTGTCGACATTATTATTTTCAAAATGTTTTTTTATTTATTCTCCACACAATATTTAGTTTTGACTTGAAAAAATAAACTAGAGAAATAAAAGAAACTCTTTAATGATCGAGTGTAAATCTTCACAGATTCTTGTCAAAGCAACATCAAGACACCTTGTCCACCACAGATCAGTGTGTTCACCAACGCTTTACTGACTGAAATCCACACAAAGCAAGTTACAGATGACTCCAGATGCTTTTACACATAATCAAGAAGGTTTTAGGTTTCTCACATTTGTAAAGGACTAAACAAATACATTCATTATTTTCTTCTTTAAACAATCCTCAACATCTGATCAGTGAAGTCAGCAGATCTCCTGAAACACACACACAGCACTGTCTATACTGGAGAGTCATCAGATCTACTGTACTCTACTGTATCCTGCATTGCTGTGTTTGGGTGTTTTCCACATGCTGACAGATGTTTTAGAGGAATCATCACACATTATGACTGTACACAGACATTTCTCTTGTCATATGTGAATATTTTAAAGATGAATCTTATATAAGATGTTTCCCAGAGATGGGTTGCAGCTGGAAGGGCATCCGCAACGTAAAACATATGCTGGATAAGTTGGCAGTTCATTCCGCTGTGGTGATCCTAGATTAATAAAGGGACTAAGCCGACAAGAAAATGAATGAATGATTATATTCAATAGTTTCTGTATAAACTGATAAAACCTTCAACAAATCAGATTATTAAATATTTTATTATAATTTTATGATATTTACCTGCTGTTATTTAGACTATTTTTACTATAATCGTGTTAAAATCAGCAAACTGTGATACTGATGTGGAAACCCTGATTCATTATTCATGATTCATGATTTTAGGAATTTGAGTAAGAATTATTCTTTATAAAATTATATATTGAATTAATATTTTACATGTAAATAAGCAACAATTGTAAAAACTAAAAATAAATCTTTATTGTGACTTTTGATTCATTTATTGTAAATTTCCTGAAACATTGATATTCTGATATTCAGATCAACACACTCATATTGACCTGATTAAATATTAGAGACATGATGAAAACAGGAAGATCCAGAACTACAGCTGTAATCTCACTGAACACTGGACGCTAAAATCTGTAGAGAGAATTCACAGCAGAAGAAAGGGTAGACGGTATCAGTGAAGGTGGTTGTGTAAGTGTGTAGATGTTTGTTCTTTACAGGATCAGAGAAAGACACTGTTCCTCTGTCATAATCCAGATCAACTCGCACTCGATCAAGGGCCTGATCAACACGAAAACCAGACACTCTAGACCATCCATAACACACACACCAGACATCAGAGTTAAAGAAACCCCATCCCTTCCTCTGGTGTGATGCTGTTGTTACTCCAAGAATCCAGTATTGACTCTCTTTAACCTCCACGATCCAGCAGTGTTTTCCTGAGTTAAAACCCTCTGAACCCAAAACACAGAGACAACGGTCAAATCTCTCTGGATTATCAGGAACTGATTGTTTGATTCCTCTGTATGTCACTCTGGTCAGATCATCAGACAGGTGGAGACATTGATGTGCCGTGTTTGGATCCAGGATGACAGGAGCTGAAGAGACACAATCAACAGCTGCTGTTATTCTGATGTTCATATAATGATCAATCACAGATTATTCTGAATTATGACACTCGTCTGTTGATCAAACACATCAGACATTTTCCTCTCATCACTGTCAGTGTTATTAGTTTATTATCAGTGTTTAATGCAGCAGAGGCAAACATTACGTGTGTGTGTGTGTGCGTGCGTGTGTGTGTGTGTGTGTGTGTGTGTGTGTGTGTGTTGTAAGAAAATCTCTGTGCAGATTCATGAAAATCTTTAGAAAGAATATTAGTAATTAAATGTCAGACATGATTCTCTTCATCACAATAGGACACATGAACATGATTCAGATCTGTTAAAATAATACAAAATACATTATTAATACATTATTTACAAGTGGTTTTGGTGCATTTCTCACAGCACTATTTACATTTACACAACAGTTCATGCATTTCTCTAAACTATTAGTCTGTTCTGCACATCACAGTAGCAGTTTCTCATTCCTTCCAGCAAACTGCAGATGCTTTTAGACGTGCATCACCTGCTTTCATAAACTCTCTGCTGTTTATAACATGATCATCTGCTTATGTCACGTCAGTCAACATGAACTACACTTGTGAATGCTGAATAGTCAATCCATATTAAACTAACAGTCCTCATTTCATTACTGGAGTCATCACAGACAAACATGCTGAACTAGAGTCAAAATCTGTCAAGATCATTTTATTTCTTGTAAATGTTTTCTAAATTGAGCAATTTGATGACTGATTTACTGTCCTGTGTGTGTTGCAGGTTCAGTTTCAATATGTCCTGCAGTATTGTTTACAGTTGTGCACAGCTCTACCCAGAGGAAGTTGATCAGCTGATTACTTAAAGCTTTAGTTTTTACAGAAGGAGAAATTAAACCGCTTCAGCTGAATGAACATGGAACTCAAGCTTCTGTGTAGTTCTGTGTTAATTCAGCTCGAGCTGTTTAGCTTCACCTCCACTATGATCTTGACTTTCTCCAAGCTGAATCAGTCCAGCGCTTCTGTGTGTGTGTGTGTGTGTGTGTGTGTGTGTGTGTGTGTGTGTAAGAGCTCAGACTCACTGTACTGGACAATGTCCTGCATCTTCTTCCAGACTCTGAACGGCAGGTTGCCCAAGTAGCGAGACACATGAATCAAAGCTCCAGAAGGCATCTGTGGATCCGGCTGTGAGATCTGGACTCTGGAGGAACATTCAGGAGTCAGAACTGCAGTGGCTTTGACTTCAGAAGCAGAGAAACCAGCAGATCACTCACCTTTCCATTGAGACTGGAAACTCCTGCAGAACAAACACACAACTGATCATCAACAACTCAATCAATCATCAATCAATCAATCACTGATCTGAAATCAGACCTTCAGAAAGCAGACGTCATTGGCTTTCAGCATCTCCTCCGTGTCTTTGATCGTGTGTGAAAGAGCTGAGATGTGTGTGTTCATCTCCTCCAGCTTCTCCTTCATCATCTGCTTCTTCTGCTCCTCTTCCTCCCTCAGTGCAGTGATTGTAGCTTCTTCTTCATCTCGGAGAAACTGATGAAGCTTCTCAAACTGCTGTTTAATCTGACGCTCTGTGTGCTCAGCTTGAGCCTGAAATCAAACCACATTCACTTCAGTCATCTCAGACGCTTTCTGGAGCAGCATTCTGGGAACGCCATTGTCAGTGCAGGATTGAATTAAATTAAAATTAAATTGTATTATTTAATGATCAAATATCAGCTGTTTTATGATCAATCCTCACCTTGATGTGTTGAGCCGTTTTCTCAAACTCTCTCTTCATCTCTTCATTAAGTTTACATTTCTCCTGTAAAGACTTCAGTGCTGTATTGAGCTCCTCCTAGAGGTAAAAGTCCAGATAGAGTGATAATGCATTCAGAAAACACAGAACAGACAAAAAGGTCCTGAGAAATACACGTGTCAAACACAACTTTAATTTCATTGTCAGGTATAATGTGTCTCACCTTCTTTGCTGGAGCCATTTCACTGATGGGTCTGAATGTGTGTTTGAGGTGTTTCTCTGAATCTCTGCACACTAAACACACAGGCTGTTTGTCCTCCAGACAGAAGAGTTTGAGTTTCTCACTGTGTAAACTGCAGATCTCCTCAGATCCTGATGAACGGCTCTCATTTCTTTCCTTCAGGAACGACTCACAGACATTTTTTAATCCCAGATTAATTGGAGGATAGTCTTTTGAGGATCTTCTCCTGCAGACGGGACACTCCTGAGTATTCTTGCTGATCCAAAACTGTTGAAGACACTCTTTACAGAAACTGTGACTACACGACAAAAGAACTGGAGTCTTGAAGATATCCTGACACACAGGACAAGTTAAATCATATTCAGTTAAAGAAGACATTTTCACTGTTCCAGCAAGTTTACTTTCACTTTCCAAATGTTTTCTAAGAGAGAAAAACCAAAAGAATCACAGATCTGCAGAAATCTGTACAGAAATAAATCCTCAATAATCCGTTTTCCTCTTTGTTCTTCACTGATTCCTGTTTGATTTTGTCCAGAAATGCAGAAGAAAGTTTGAGAAAGAAGTGAAATGATCATTCATCGAGTCTCTTCCTGCTGAGTGTGTCAGTGGGTGGAGCAGTTCATGGTTGTCTTTAGGTTGTGCAACAGCTCAGACAGGAACATCAGAACAGAATGCTCACAAACACAGACTAAACAATAAAATAAACAGTTTTAACCTCCTTCATTTTCTTCAAATCCTGATGTCAGTATAGTTTCTTCACATGCTGAAGTCACAGTTATTAACAAATGTCTGATTTTGATGCTGATTTTCAGAGTTTTGTAATCATAAATCTAACCGAGGAGACATTCACAACAATTTCCCCATTCTTAGAAATAAAAAACTTACTCAAATTGTGGTTTCAGAAAAGAGGTTGAGTGAAAACTCAGAGTATTTTAACCCTGAAATGAGAGAAACTCTGGGTTTTCCGTTTCAGAATGGCAGGTTTGTTAAACTGGAGAAAGCAGGGTAAGTCAAGCCTGTTTCTGAAAGAGAGGTAACTTTGGCCATGTCTACACTAATCCGCATAAATATGAAAATGGAGTTTTCCTCTAAAACTGTTCATGTCCACACTGTCGTTTCTATTCGTTTTCCAAAACGTTGTCATCCACACTGAAACGACTACAAATGCTTTCACCCTGTACTGCGCATGCGTGAAACGTAAGACGCTTCGGCATTTCCGCCTGACGTTTATTATTTCTTTCCGGCTCTTTGAAACATTGCGGCAAAATGTCAAGGAAAAGCACAGAGTTTTTTTAATGGACTGACTTTAAATGGAGTTGCTGCGTCGAGTAACACATGAACACAAAGTCGCAAAAGAGAGTGAAAATGTAGACTGGGAGACGGGCCAAAACAAATACGCTGATATACTGGACCGCTTTAAAGAACAGTATCCTGCTGATGACGCTGCTTACCCTCACAGTAAGGGCGACATCACTAAACTCATAATCACAACGAAATTAAACGAATTAGTAACATGATTGCGTCACCGTTTTCGAAAGACTCTGTTTTCACAGTCTACACTACGACACGAAAACGGCGTTTTCAAATTTATCCACTATGGAGAGCGTTTTCAAAAAGATACGTTTTTGTTTCCTAAAACCGCGTCTCAGTGTGGACGGAAGGGCAAAACAAAGACAAAAAATACATGGCCTTTAACTGAGAGTCAGTTACTGTGGTCACTTACTCTGTGAAACTAACCTGGTCAGGAGCAGGTTTTGTTCTCTAAACTCTGAGTTTCTGTCGGTCTCCTCTTTTTTTAAAGACGAAGCGATATTTCTCGCCTTAGCCTTACGCTTCCACCTGTCTATTTTAATGCTCATTTTGGAGATGCACATAAAAACGATTGATGGAAACGTCATGATGCACATCACTTTGAAAAATACACATAAAAAACACGAGCATAACTGAGTAGCATAAACTTTTATTCGATAAAAAAGATGCGCATAAACTACGATGAAAACACTTTTACTGAATAAATTACAGTTTGTGCATTAAAAAAGGTCATGATCATTTGATGATGAAAATGTGTGTGAATGGACAAACTAGGCTGAGCACACTGTAACACATCTTAAATGTTGTTTTGCTCAATCATTCTAAAAAGCCTGAACCGTTTCAGTATTAATGGTATTATAAAATGACCTGCAGAGCGTCTGGAGTGTGTCAAGAACGTTCTCCGCGTCTCATGGCCTCAAACGCCCCCACGTGTTCATTGTGTGAGGCGCAAGTACATTTATTAAATATAGAAAAGATTGACGCAGCTTCTTCTACCGCAGTAAATTCTGCTTTTACTGTTGATATTTGGTGCATGTTTAATCAGGAAGTGATGATTTTGTTCTCTTTAACTCGTTGGATGGAAACGCTGCTTTATTCGCACATATCTTTTATGCGTTATTCCAGTTTTGCACATAAATTTAATTAATATTAATGGATGGAAACAGCTATTGCCTACATTAAAGTCACACAAAGAACAAAGTCATGTACGAGAATGGCTTGTCCTTTTTTAAATAAATAAAGCTTAAATTCACTGACCTTCAGCAGAGACAAGTAGCCTAGATTAATTAGGATTATTATTCTTTCTAAAAACTATTTTTAGTTTTGTTTACATTGTAAATGTCATATCAACCTCTATCACTTGATCAATAATAAAGGCAGACACACAGTGCACTGTTAAATCTATTAAAACTGATCAACATGTATAAAAGTGGGAATGTGTGTAAAGATTTTATAAACTTCACACATAACATTACTTATTTTATTCAACTTAAATATTTAAATACTTTAAATGTAAAATTAACTTAAGCAGCTATGTTTTCCCATGCTAACTGTCTCTGTTTCACTGATGCAGTGGTGTTGCTTTTCAAAATATCTGCTCATATTTGCTATAACTATGCATGAACAGATCAAATTCAGCTGGAGAAAGAAATGGTGATCTCTTTTTTTAAGATGTTGTCATAGTCACTCGTAATATCTGCACTCCATTGATAATGCCTTTTTAAAGTCACAGTGTGCACGCTTAACTATGAGTTGGTCTACTCAAAGTTGATTGAACCAACTCAGATCCACTATTCCGATACCGAAAACTCAAGTTTTTAATCTCTCGGTATCAAGTTTAAACTCAAGTTGTTTGAACCTCCTAACTGCAACAGGCTCCAGATGTTTTACAGTGTGCTCAGCCTGCTGTTTTGTCCACACACACACACACACACACACACACACACACACACACACACACACACACACACACACACACACACACACACACATTTTTATCATCACATGATCTCTCATAACAAAATCACATGACCCTTTTTAATGCACATACTGGAACTTGTTCGGTGAAAGTGTTTCCATCATAGTTTACCTGCATCTTTTCTTATCGACTGAAAAGTTTATCCTTTTCACTTATTCCAAATTTATGCGCATCTTGGCATTTCCATCTACCGATTAAGGTGGATGGAGACGTAGCTGCTGTGAGCAATTGAAACACAACCTGAATATGAACAGACTTGTTGCGACTCCAGACTGCACATTTTCCAATCTGCCTATTATTTGTGTCTTGAAATGGTTTAAACCCGTAAATGTGGTTTACCAGTTGTCAGGCGTTATACTTCTGTGCATTTATTGTGTTCACATTTCTGCATTTCTGTGTTTAACAACCTGTCCAAGTATAAAAAGAGCCTCCATTCATGTCTTATAAATAAATAAATAAATAAAGCAGCAGTCACTTTATTATGTCTTTATTAAGAAATGCACATTAGTCTTTCTTACATCATGTCATGTGCGCAGTATAAAACAAGTTACTATGTACAGTAAAATACTTTGCTTTACACAATAATAAATGATATAAATAAATAAATAAATAAATAAATATACAGTGAAAAAAGCAACACGGGCTCATTCGGAAAATGTATCCCTGTATATGTTTCTGGAGATCGTGAATTATGTAGCCAGAGGTAAAAGTAAGGCTGCATTTCATCTTTAAAATGAACGCTACGGGCTGGTATGACACGGTATGGACGGCATTTCCACTGTTACGTTTGTCCAGTGGCTCGATAAGTACATCAGCGGACTTGAGATACAGAGCGAAGTTGACCACGACAACAGGGGTTAAGTCTGGTGAAGAACGGGTCCAGAAAGCAGATAAGACTAAAACAAAAGCCAAAAAATAAAATAATCAAGTAAATAGCTGCGTGAGAATGTGGTAACATCTATAAACGTGGTAGAAATCAGGCGAGGGCTTTCTTTTTCACGATTGCTTTTTAAAATACTGCTGTTGGGTTAAGGGAAGGGGATGAATGGGTCAATTGGTGCTTTTGAAAACACTATCGGTTGGGTTTAGGGAAGGGGGATGGTGGGTCAGTTAATTGGTCAGTCAGTCAGTAGACATCGACCTCTAGTGGATTTACGTGAGAACAGCAGGCTCAAATGGCAATCGCGAGAGAAATTTGAGATCTGAAATCGTACACAGCGCCCTCTGGTGGATTCACAACAAACAAAACTGCAAAACAAACGCAGCATATTTTGTCGATCTCCAGAAATGTATATAGAGGTGCGTTTTCAGAATGAGCAAAAAGTGCAACAGTGCAAAAAAGTGTCTTTAGTATCTAAAATATGGTCTAGTCGTGATATTTACAAGTCAAATCATCTTTATTTACACAACACTTTATACAATGTAGATTCAAACAAACACAGATCAAGAAAACATCAATAAAACAGATCAACAATGTCAGTTCAGTGTACAAAAGTCTCTGTTGAAGATCAGTTCAGTGTGGTGTAAATGTCTCTGCTGATGGTCGATCCACTGAAGAGC
The DNA here is from genome assembly GCF_049306965.1 of Danio rerio. Classification (NCBI taxonomy): domain Eukaryota; kingdom Metazoa; phylum Chordata; class Actinopteri; order Cypriniformes; family Danionidae; genus Danio; species Danio rerio. The sequence continues at coordinate 39,045,521 of NC_133197.1, forward strand.
AGCTCCACCAGTCCAACTCCAGCAATCCAGGGCTCTTGAGCTTTGCTTCTGGATCAGGAAAAGCTTCTTTATGGTGATTTTTGATGATTTTGTAGATTTTTTTGTAGGTTTTTCTGCTTTGTGTGTGAAATTCTTACATGAGGAAAAACAAAGGAAACATTAAGCCATATCAGCAGCACATTTAGACCAACACAACAGTCAAATCATCTCGTCTGTGAACGGCCTCTTAAAGCTCCATCAGTCGACTGATAAAACTGTTCATCCACCGAGAATAAGCATCACACACATGCAGATATCTGCTTATATGCAGCAGAGTTTAGTCAAACACAGTCATATACGTGTGTGTTCGGCTTTCATTGTCTCAGTTACCATCTTCTAACATTGTGTTTCTTCTACATGAACTGTGTTGCTGAACATCTTTAATGCTTGTTTATCTTGATGAGTGTAAAGTGCACAACAGCATCCTCGCTCAACTGAAGATGATTCAGAAAACCAGAAAACTAATCAGCTTTGTGTGTCCCGCTATTATCACTGTAGTCTCCTACTGGACCAGTGGTGTGTTTACCTTCATCCCCTCTTCATCAACAGCTTCTTCATCCACTCGTGCTGTAAGATGTCCTCCAGTGTCCACGAGTGTTCCTCCACACACTTTTCTATCAGATCACAGCACTCTGTACAAGGAGAGAGAGAGATAAAGGAGACGTTTATGAAGATATCTTCTGAAATTTGAGATTAAAGAAGCTACTGCAGGGTTCTGGAGGGCCGGTGTCCTGCAGAGTTCTGCTCAAACCCAAATCAAACACTCCTGAAACCAGCTAATCAGTGGATATATCTGACATTACCCCCCCTGTACCCTTAAATAGTGCACTGTTTGAAGGAGCAGCCATGTGTAGTGGTCTCCAACCATAGTGGACATTCTGAAGCGCACTCAATCAATCCCACAATAACAAGTCTACAACCCATGAACACTCAAAGACTAGTGAATACCCATAATGCACTGCCAGAGTTCAAACAGATACAGTCAAAATGACTTTAAGTTCACTTGAAGATCTTCAAGATTAGAGTTGGAGGTAAACTCTGCAGGACAGCGGCCCTCCAGGACCAAAGATGCCCATTCCTGAGCTAATACAGATGGTGATGTTAGATTCTGTAGTGTCTCTCCAGGTTCTGTCCTGGTATGAGACTACAACAGGTTGAGGTTTGGCATGTGTATTTATCAGTGTCTGTTCACTCACCGCTGGATAAATTGGGGTTAAACTGAAGTCGATTTGTCTCTTCATGCCAGCTGTACAGTAGCGCTTTAGCATTCACCATGTAGTTCAGCAGGTAGCCTAGGGTAACGACGCTGCTCCGGATGAAATCCACATATTGGTCTTCCCTGATTTTGGAAGCACAGCCGAAGTCGATCAGCTTGAGGTCCAAAGTCTCCGTGTTCACCAGGATGTTTTCTTCATGCATATCGTTGTGAGAAATGCCATGGTCAATGCAGTGCACGACTGCCTGGACTAACTGGTGCAGCAGGTAACGTGCGACCTCTTCTGTCAGCCTGCCATGACTCTTTACATATTCCAGCAGGGATACGCAAGGTTTTGGGTACTCCATGACGAGTGAAATGAATCCTTCTTGATCAAACCACTCGTACAGTTCTATCAGGTATATGCTCGGCGTAGGATCTTTCAGGATGAGCATATATGCCGCTTCTTTATACGCAGGTTTGGAACAACCAGGCTGAAGAGGAAAAGAGAACAAGGGTTAGTAGCTGCAGATCAGCTTGCATCATAAAGGCTGCATCCAGAAAGATCTGCATTATATAAAGCATCAGTTCACCCAGAAATTCAAATACTGTTGTTGATTACTTTCCTTCATGTCGTTTCAAATAACTGAGACTTTCATTCATCTTCAGAACACAAATGAAGATGTTTTAGATTGAATCTGAGAGCTCCCTCATCCTCCACACACAGCAAAAGTCCAGAAAAGGAGACAAAAACATCCTCAAAGGAGTTCACGTGTCTTCAGTGGCTCAACTGTAATCATACGATGCTCCAAGAACACTTTTGTGCACCAAAACAACTGAAAAACCACTTTGTTTGCTCAAGTCTTCTACATCAGATTGGGGTGTGCATTTACTACAGGTAATATGACACTTGTGTGTTGCACTGCCTGTAGTAAACGTGCACCCTGACCTGATGCAGGAGGAAAACATTGGCAAACTAATTTGCTTCTACAGTGTTTAAAGCACACACAACTGTTCTAGCAGCCTCATATGAACACAGCTGAACCACTGAAGGCATGTGGACTGTTCTGTCCTGAACCTTGAACATCTCAGGACCCTTGCTGTCTATGGAGAATGAGGGAGCTCTCAAATTTCTCAAATAAACTATCTGAAATATCTTAATTTGTGTTCTGATGATGAATAAAGCTCTCAGAGGAGTGAGGGTGAGTAATCAATAATTGAATGTTTGGGTGAGCTGATCATGTAAATGAGCTTTACGCTGCTTTAGTGTTTGTGTATCTATGATCAACATCGCTGTCCAGCTCTTTTCTCTTACAGTGCTGCTGTGAACTACAGGAACTGTTTACATTAATCAAAGTTCACCATCAAAATGATTTTCTTCAGCTTGAACATGAGTAAAACTTTCATACAGATTCACATGACTGGATTCTGCCTTTTGAAATTCCACTACGCCTCATACATGCGCCCAAACCATTAAAGAATTTAATACTGAGTGAAGTTTTGCCAACTTACGGCAGAGATGTGACGGTCGTCCATTCTCTTGGGAATCTTCTTGATGGCAACCTGAAAAGCAAAAACACAATTATTAAGTTTTCACATTGATCAATCTGTCATTTATTTAATAAATACACAAGTTTAGATCAAGTTACATAAGAAGTCAAATGTACACTGAGAGTTTTACCTCCTTGCCATCAGATTTACGGACTGCTCTGTACGTTGTGCCGAAGCTCCCGGATCCCAGAACTTTTCCAAAGCTGTAGAGACTGTGCAAAGGTGCTGAAAAAAGAAGAGATTGTTTAAGAGCGTTCAGTTCTCTCATACTGATACTGCCTCACATTACCAAACATGCTACAGCAGCATTTACAGCAGCACTGACTGAATCAACATTGATTAAGAAACTTTGATGAATGTGACTCTGCATTTATGTTTGCTACGTGACTTTAAAGTGTTGTCAGCAGACTCACCTGTATTTGCATCACACTTAGAGAATCCTAAGGCAGAGGACGACTTCACATCTGCCGTTTCCTGGAGCCCAGATGGTCCAGGAACAGGCTCTGATTCCAAATCGGCCGAATTCTGCACCTCAGGTTCTGGAACTTGATTTCCAGTATATCTGTAACAAAAGCCCTCAAGGACAAACTCTGGCTCAGGATTTACAGTGTCCCAAAGCCAAGACGGCCCAGGAGCAGGATCTGAATCTGGGCCAAAAGTGTTCTGGAGCCCAGACGCTTCTGGGACAGGCTCTGGATCTGGAACAACAGAGTTCTGGAGCTCAGACACTCCAGGTATAGACTCTGAATCTGAATCAACAGTGTTCCAAGGACCAAACACTCCCGAAACAGGCTCTGGGTCTGGATCAACAAAGTTTTGGACCACAGACACTCCAGGGACAGGCTCTGGGTCTGGATCAACAGAGTTCTGGACTACAGGCGCTCCAGGCAGAGACTCTGGATCTGAATCAACAGAGTTCTGGACCACAGGCACTCCAGGCAGAGACTCTGGATCTGAATCAACTGAGTTCTGGACCACAGACACTCCAGGCACAGACTCTGGATCTGAATCAACAGAGTTCTGGACCACAGACACTCCAGGCACAGACTCTGGATCTGAATCAACAGAGTTCTGGACCACAGACACTCCAGGCACAGACTCTGGATCTGAATCAACAGAGTTCTGGACCACAGGCACTCCAGGCAGAGACTCTGGATCTGAATCAACAGAGTTCTGGACCACAGACACTCCAGGCACAGACTCTGGATCTGAATCAACAGAGTTCTGGATCACAGGCACAGACTCTGGATCTGAATCAACAGAGTTCTGGATCACAGGCACTCCAGGCACAGACTCTGGATCTGAATCAACAGAGTTCTGGACCAGAGACACTCCAGGGACAGACTCTGGATCTAAATCAACAGAGTTCCAGGAACCAGACACTCCAGAGAAAGACTCTGAATCTGGATTTGAATCAACAGAGCTCCAGGAACCAGACACTCCAGAGAAAGACTCTGAATCTAGATCTGAATCAACAGAGGTCCAGGAACCAGACTCTCCAGAGAAAGACTCTGAATCTGGATTTGAATCAACAGAGCTCCAGGAACCAGACACTCCAGAGAAAGACTCTGAATCTAGATCTGAATCAACAGAGGTCCAGGAACCAGACACTCTAAGGAAATCTTCTGAATCATTAGAGTTCCAGGAACCAGACTCTCCAGAGAAAGACTCTGAATCTAGATCTGAATCAACAGAGGTCCAGGAACCAGACACTCTAAGGAAATCTTCTGAATCATTAGAGTTCCAGGAACCAGACTCTCCAGAGACAGATTCAAGAGAGTTCCAGGGAACAGGCATTCCTGGTGGTGTTTGGGGCTCCACTCTTGTCCTTCTGAGGAAAGGCTTCTTTATGGCCTTCCACACTCTCTTGAAGAAAGCACGGACTCTGCTCCACCTGCTGCCTCGTGTTTCAGGTGCTTAATGGAAGAAAGACAACAAAGAACATATTTAAAACATGACAATCAGTTATTGTTTAGACCTCTCTGAAAAGGTTTTCTCAGCTGTGGCAAATAAAATAATACATTAAACTCTTACATTAAACTTGTAATAAAACTAAAACATTACAGGTATAATAGTGAGCGGGAAACATATGTCGACAACATGTTTAAGATGTTTGCCTGTCAACTTGATTAAAATGAGTAAAACAGACACTTTGTAACGGCTTTCATTATGGTAATGAAGTTTGTTGTGTTACCTTGGATTGTTTGGACTGAACAGGAGCAAAGTGTGCACACGACTCAAACATGATCAACATCACATTATTGAATATCTCCTTACACTGTTTTTATATATATATTTTTACTCAAGAGGTCAATAAGTGTGTTTCCCGTTAATAACATGTTTATATTCTACAGTGGAGCGGTTGCTGACAATCTCACCGGTCGTGTCTTCCTCCACAATGTCTTCAACATAAAGTGCTGTACTGGCATCAGAAAGCATTGTCCAGTCCTCGTCCAGCCACGGACAGAAGCCATGGCAGAAGCTGAGGGTCTCCACATCTAAGCATGAAAAACAAAATCAGAGTCACAGAAGCACAGAACAGCAAGAAACATTTATTAATAACAAAAACAACTTTAGAGCCGGTGATTTCAATAAAAAAAGGTAAGAAATAAGCAGCTGAATCACTAAAATATACTGTTAAAGTGGAAATGCTGTCAAACTTTCATTTGTCTGTTAAAGCAGGGTATATACAGGAAGCAGAGGGTAAAACTCAACACCTAAGAGCTTTCTGAAGACTCTGTCGACACATTTTAAGACCTCATCGCCACTTTAGGTCTGAACAGGTAACACTGGCGACATTGTAAATATATTCACTAAATACTGACTGTAAGAAACTAATCCTAAACTAAAACATTACTCATATACTTCACTAAAATGTTAATCCAGAAGGTTTCGCCTACAAATCAGGTTTCAGAAAGCAACACAGCACTTTAGAGACATTAGAAAGCTGAACATTTTCTAAATCTACTTGTACTGAGAGCAGATATATATCTGTAATTTACTTTATTATCTGCCGTTTCTCTTTCTCCAGTTTAATATAACACATGCTGTGATTTTAATAGAGTGTTTCGGATGTGCATGTGTTGTTTTGGCTAGGCCAAGTTAACAAAAGGTTTGACTTTAAGCCAATTTACCTCACAAGACAACTCGTCCTCATCCTGTCTAAAACCCACTACTGCTCATTTCTCATTAGTGTTTGATATGTTTTGTTCCGTCTTTCTTTTATATGCTTATTTTATTCCCCCAACACTTTCCAGTATCTCTTTACCCTGTTTTATCTTTATTGTTAACTTAATAGTTCAAGTAGCCTGTTTCCCATTAATAACATGTCTATATTCTACAGTGGAGGGGTGTCTGACAATCTCACCGGGTGTGTCGTCCTCCTCAGTGTCTTCAGGAAGATGCTCATCTGATGCTGTTCCAGCGTCTGAATCCACAGCCCACTCCTCGTCCAGCCACGGACAGAAGTCACTGCAGAAGCTGATGGTCTCCAGAAGTGTCCCTGAACAACACAATTAGCCAAAAGAGTCAATTTTCACAATCTGAGATTCGTTCATTACAGGATGTCTTCATGGAAAATGATCTTCACGTAATATTCTGATGATTGTCGGCACAATGAGGAAAGTCTATAATGTGTTTCAGCTATTCCTAATTTAGAGGAAAAATACTTCAGAAAGAGCAAGTTTAAGCTGTTTTCATTCACATCAACTGATTAAAAACATGAAATATTCTACAAATAAATACTACAAATATATACAAATAAATAAATATCCTCGCGTTTCTGTCAGTCCTGTCACACTTTATTAGATTTAACATACAGTGTGTGCAATAGGCTGTGACTCAGAGGAAGTGACATCATGGTCAAGGATGCGTTCTGTCATGGATTTGTGTGATTTGATGCTTGTTTTGTATGATTTTTCTGAGGACGACAAGCTTAAAGTTCAGGTCCTGTCACATTTTAATAAGTGTAAATGTACATTTCTGGTAGAGCGTCCCTTATACATTATATATGAACATATTTCATCAATATACATCATATATTTGTGAATATACATTACATTAATTAGCATCAAAGCCCAAACTAGAGCTAATCTAACACAAAACACAATCACAGTCCAAGAATGAGTTCACCCAAATGAATATGTTGAGGAAAATAACAAATAAATATTTAATAAACAGGAGAAATCAAGAGAAACTCAAAAATACTGAGTTTAGCTGAAATTCTCTAGTGTGTATATATATTTGTAGTATCTCATTTGGATTTAAATGTGTTTTCTGTCAATTCCTGAACATGTTTGATGACTAAACTCTTATTTTAATGGATTTTACTGTTTATATTTGCTGTGACTTACTGTGAGGTAAATTATCCTAAAGCAAGACTTGATTATGGAGGTGTTAGATGTGAATTTGGCACTTGTGTGACTTTGATAAATCAAATATTACTGTGTGGAAACATTGACAGAGACATTTCTGAGTATTTTACAGTACTTTCAAGCACAAGTCTACACAAAACACCTATAAAGGGTTTCTCTATTGTGGTGAACACATAATTATTTATGTCAAGCTGGACATTAGCATGGGACAGCTCATACATATAGGCCAGGCCAAAGTCTCAATTTACCTCACACAACTTATTCTCATCCTAAAGTCTGCATAAACTCCATTATTGATCATTTCTCATGTTTGTTTCATATGTAATGACATTTATACATGTGTTTTAAGTGCCCAATACAGTAATTTCATCATGTTTAAACCTCAGAAAGCTGTGGTGTTTGCTGACAGTCTCACCGTTTGAGTTTCCCTCCACCTTAGTAGTAGTAGAGGGACCTTCAAGGGCTGAACCGGCCTCTACGGCCACTGTCCGGCCCTCTTCGTCCAGTCTGGGACAGAAGCTGGAGAAGTTGTCGAGTCTCTCCACGCAGAAACCCGCGTCTTCTTTCTTTCCTCCAACACACACAGATGTTGTTGCCGCCATCGCGTGGTCAAATGCAGGCAGTGTGTGCTCACTCAAGTTTTCACTCGTGTGTTCACTCATAACGTGTTTATATCGACAGATATCCATAGATTTAGTCAAACTTTGTAAACGCGAACAAACAATACTTCTTCAAAATTCTCAACTGAAGCGAGTGACGAGAGCGAGCGGTTATGTTCTATTGAGTGACGTCATTTATGGAATGGAGATTCTCTTGGCGGTTTATTTTCAAATGTTCAGTTTATTGCTCAAATCTCCAAAACGGCAAAGATGTGTATAAATATGAGACAATAAGACTGTTTCAATAAACAACAGCTAACCACTTGTTCTGCTGCCTCAGAAATAATAAATAGCTCATTAATGTCAAAACGCTAGCCAATCAAATCAAAGAAGGCGGGCTTTACAGTTCGCGGCGAAGATATTTATTTGTGTATTTATTTATTTTATTTATTTATGTAAAAATGATTATAAATTAATATTCAAACTTATACAAAATATTAGTATCAGAGATAGGAAATAGATGTAATTTAAGAATCAGTATGTTTTAATACTTTTAACTGACGCAACAGTAAAAATACATATTAGTATTTTATAAAGAAGTATAAAAGGGCAATACACACAAATATTAAACAATTTATAGATAATCATTTTTATTTCTTTTATAAAAGATATAGTTCTTTTAGCTTTTTTGTAAATTTTATTTAAAAATAACAATAAACAAATAAATGATAAAAATAAAATATAAATAATTAAATAAACAAATAAACAAACAAACAAACAACCAAACAAATAAACAAACAAATAAATAAATAAATAAATATCCGTTGGTGGTTCTCTAAATAAATCCTGCACTTCCTGTGAGGAAAACTGCCGTTGGCGAGTCATTTGTGGCTCCACACACAGTTAAAAACATCGTTTAAAGTGAAATGTTGGACACAGACTGAAAAGTGTTGAATATAACACACATCGAGTGATTTGTAGAGTGAGTTTTACTCCTATATTTGTGCTATTTTGATACCTTTATTTCTGTTTTAATGTGCTCTTTTTCCACGGGCGCCATTTTCCCATGTCATCGAGAGATGATGCGAAAGGTGGGAATATAACTGGACTTTACTTTGGTCTCCTACTGCAGGTAAACATTTCTTAATCCTATATAACAGTGTTTAGGCCTTTACGCGGATTATATTAGTTTTATATTCGCGTTTTCTGTCATTTTAACAGGGCTCGCACAAGGTGCTTTAAAGTGCTTGATTTTGAAAGTCCTGGAATATCTGGAAAACTGTCTTGTTTTGTTGAAAATTGCTTTAAATCAACAAGGAGAATTTGTATGCAATTTTCACGCCGGAAAAATACAATTGTTTGCAACATTATGAAGCTGCAGACCCGGAGAGCCACCCGCACACTCAGACCTGCACGCTCAGACCTGCACGCTCAGACCTTCCACCTGCTGTTTGAAAGATCGACTAACCTGAATTCAGCTGCTTATAAATGGTAACTTCAACTATTTTCTACTATAAAATATTACGCTATGATTAAAGGCATTATTATATAAAATATTAAACATGCTAGATTTTGATTTAATGCTTTAATTCTGTTGTATTTTCATTAATTGTATTTGTAAATAGATATTGTTCAATTCAATATTTTCAGACATTGTTTTTTTAATCAATTAAGTTTTGTATTGAGTTGAGAGATTGGATATCATCTTCATATACAATACATTTCTTCACATACAATAAATGATAGTACTCTGGGTAATTTTCTCACAACAAACTTTATTTTTGTGCACTTTTTCATGAGGTCGTACAAATCATCAAGCTGTAAACAATGCAGAGAAAAATAATGATTGGATTAACAATAATGTTTTATGTAGAAAATAACATCAAATAAAATAAATTAAAATAAAATAAAAAGTGTTGGCAGAAAGCGCTCCTTTTGAAGTGTTATATAAATCTGGGAAAAAAAATATACACCAAAAGCAAATTATTATCGCTTTAACCTAAGAGAGCTCTTATTGTAAATTCTATGCAGATGAACTGATATTTTGATTTCCAAAAATGTTTTTGTTTTTTGCAGGTTTCGTCCTCCATACCTCTGACCTGTCACTCTTGTTAATACAGTCTGAATGGCGGCGCAGGAACGCAGGTATTATTCAGGGTTCTTACGGGTACTGGAAATCCTGGAAAATGCTTTATTTTTAATATAGTGTTTTCAAGGTTAGAAAAGTGCTTAGATTTTGGACAAAGTGCTTTAACCTGCTAGAATTTGCAGGGCTTGAAATTGTCTGTTATGGTTGCAAATGCACACAATTTCACTATGTGACCTCAAAATATATTTGGGAGCGTTTGTGCGAGTGCATAAATTGTTGGCGTGCGACCAGTTTACATTGCAAAATGTTCAGCGCATGCGCGCATTTATGGAGCTAATAATAAGGCAAAACAATCTGAATTTGAATTGTGTTAAATTGAATTATTAACAATTGTAAGTTAATAATACTGATTATGTCCTATTAGAAATGTTTTGAAGTTGTATTTTTTAACTTGATTATTGAACTTCTGAAATTTAAGACAACTTAAGTCAGATTTTTATAGACATTTTTAAACCTGAAACGCCAATCCAATGACTGCAAAAAAAAAAAAAGCAATGCACATAAAAATATCATGAACGACTGGTCATGAAAGTTTGGGACTACACCCAAACAAATTCTGACTGAAAGCTCATTTCTTGAGATATCAACTTTAGGTAGAAACAGACCAAACTTAAAAGCATACTTCATCGAATAACTAAAGTTTTTAGAATTTATTTTTTAATAATTTTGGATAAACTATCCCAATAAATCTCTGCTCTAAAGTGCTCAACAATTTTTAGTTTTTTAAAATAGCACAATGGATTTAAATGTGAAAAAGTACACACAATAAACGTAATTAACCGTGGTTGTTAGGTGCTGGAAAAGCATACAAATGCACCATGAAAGTGCTTAAAAAGTGCTGGATTTTGAAGTTGGAAAAGGTGTAAGAACGCTGATTATTGTGCATTTACTCAAACTGTTCAGTAGAGGTGTGAACCTACACTAGTCTCACGGTTCGGTTCGGTTACGATTATCATGCCATCAATTCGGTTCAATTCGATATTTCGGTGCATCACGGTGCATTGACGATGCTTTCCATACACAGTTTTATATTTTCTTCACAGCAGCAGTTCTTGTATTAAAATGTATGAATATATTTATATTTATAAACTATTTGTAATACAATTTTGTCATTTAATAAAAACAGTCAGATATATAAACTGTACCTTTAAACAAAACGAGCATTTAGCAAATAATATAAACAAATATAAATATCCAGCTCAATTTCTGATCCTTGTCTAGTTCTCTTACACCCCTTTGATTGGTCACACCCTCAAAAAAAACGGTTGCGATCGGCTCTTGCGCGCTGCGTTCTTCACAGATGAGTGATGCTGATAAGCCGCAAGTGGCAGCGGCGATCTCACAGCTGATGTATGATAGACACGGTGGAGAGAACTCTGCAAACTCGTTTTTGGATGCAAAAGTAACGCTGTAAAACAGCCGAGAAGAGAAGAAAAGCCACGCCAGCAGGTCAAATGGGCCACTGAGTGTGTGTGAGAAAGAGAGAGAGAGAGAGAGACAGAGAGAGACAGAGCGCACGCGTGAGAGAGAGAGAGAGAGAGAGAGAGAGAAATGGAGTAGGCTACTTTCATTCTCTTGATCTCAGTGATCTCAGTACAACACTACATACTCCATCCCATTTGCACTATTTTATTTATTTTTATTTTATTTATTTATTTATTTTTGTTATTTTTATTTTTTATTTATTTATTTTTTTTGCATATAAGCCAATTGCACTAGGCACTTTTTGCATAATAAGCACAAAAAAAAAACTGTACATTGTTTACATCTGTTTCATTACTCAAATCAGGTTTACATATTGTTTACTTTCATAGATATTTATATACTTACATTTTATAATCATACTTCAGTAACTTCTGTGTATATATATGTGTATTTATGTGTATGTTGTGTATGATGTGTATGTTGTGTGTATGACTTCACTGTGGACGGCAAAGTAAGAATCTCATTGTACAGGGAGACGTGTTTCCTTACTGTGCACATGACAATAAACAGTTGAATTGAATTGGGGCTATTGTTGTATTTGTCAGTGAAAGACTGATCCAGCAAACACACACAGTGAAATTGTGTTTTAAGTAGTTAAAGCGCTGTAAATACTCGCGATCGCCTCCCTCGCGACAGAGCGCATATGAGGTAAATGTAATAACCGGTTATGATTATTACTGAACCGATACCGAACTGTCCGCATCTGCATCGCAGTGCACCGAAAAAACGATTATTTTTGACACCCCTACTGTTCAGTAAAGGACTTAACTCATGGTTTTAACTGAGAAACTTTTCATGCTGTAAACTGTACATGGGTATTGTGTGTTCATTATTCTATATTCAGTGCTTATATTCAGACTATGCCTGCTTGATTTCAACTGACCTATAGACAGAGGGGAACATGACATTGTTTTGTCAGGAGAAAACATTCATCATTCATTTTCTGCCTCTTTTCCAGGGCCGGGTCGCGGGGGCAGCAGTCTTATGAGAGAACCCCAGACTCCCCTTTCTTCAGACACTTCGTTCGGCTCCTCCAGGGGGGATCCCGAGGCGTTCCCAGGCCAGCCGAGAGACATGTTCCCTGAGGCCTCCTCCTGGTGGGACATGCCTGGAACACCTCCCTGGGTAGGCATCCAGGAGGCATCCGAAACAGATGCACGAGCCTCCTCTGACTGCTCTCAATGTGGAGGAGTAGCGGCTCTACTGCGGTCTGGGTCAGAAGAGTGCAAACTAAGGTCACACACACACACACAGACAGAAGCTGGAGAAGTTGTCGAGTCTCTTCACGCAGAAACCCGCGTCTTCTTTCTTTCCTCCAACACACACAGATGTTGTTGCCGCCATCGCGTGGTTAAATGCAGGCAGTGTGTGTTCACTCAAGTTTTCACTCGTGTGTTCACTCATAACGTGTTTATATCGACAGATATCCATAGATTTAGTCAAACTTTGTAAACGCGAACAAACAATACTCCTAGACTCTGAACTGAAGCAAGTGACGAGACCAGACCGCAAGCAAAAGCAGTGCATGAGCAGCGCGTGTGGAGAGCAGAAGCAGCACGCAGCCGTTTGCCTTTCACACCAGCTGCGTCTGCAGCGCGCAGCTCTCCGGCAGCTGCTGCATAGATCAATCTATCTCTATCTCTATGTCTATTCTATCTAGTTATGAACAGCTCCCGGGTGGAATAACTAGAGTGAACATAAAACAAAGCTGAGTAAAACTTTCTTCCTCAGCTTCAGCGGCACAGCACACAGCGAGCTCACATCATCCAGCATGCGTGTCGAACTACACTACCCACAATACACTTCGCTGCAGACCACAACTCCCTTACATAGCAAGTCTTAAAGCGACCACTCCCCTCTCCTGAAACACCAGCATGCAACTTAAGCAAAACTGATACTATAATTGTTTTACATTTGGTTTTGTAGTTCGGGCCTAAATAAATGTTTGCTGCAGTTTTTAATCGTTTTAAGTTCATTTGAATGACTATATATAAATCAGTTGATATTATTAACGCATTTATTGGGTAAAATTGCTACTTTTTACTGTTATTCAATGTGTTTTGGTCATTATCAATGCACAAAATAAACAATAAAAAATAGGACTTATTATGACTCCAGAATAATTATTTTTTTAAGGAAACAGTGTAAACATTTTCAGAAACATTATTGTGAATGAATAAAAAAATAAATTGACTTCAACTATAAACTTTAACAGGCCTACAGTTGCAGCAATCTGCCTTGATGTACTTGAATGTTAGAAATATATTCTCCAACACCAGTATAACTTTACTTGTCAAATAAATAAACAAGGAATATTATTTTGAGTTTAAGTTATTTAATTATCTTGCTTATGAAGACTGCAGAGTGATGCATGAACAAAAATTACTTTGAATGTTTTAAGTATTTTGTGATGTATATGTTAAAATGTGCTCCTAAAAGTGTGTGGCCCCTGCTCGCCCCCCACAGGTTAATAGTAAGCTAATGTAATTTCATAATGCAAATCCATTCTAACTAATTCTAACCATTCTAAATTCATGCTAACCAACAAATTATCAAAGGAAATGTAATAATGTAATACAATATGCATTGATGTTTACTTTAAACTGTAATTATATTGTTCTATTAAAATTATTTTAAAAATATTTTGTCAAATAAAATAGTTATCCACCATCAGTTTGTGGCTAAAAAGTATCAGGCATCGTTATCGTTTTAAAAGTATCGATTTGGCACCGGTATCGAAAAAAAAAAAAAAACGATACCCAACCCTACTCAAGAGTGCATTAACTAATAGTAAATTACTCCAATTATTAAATGCTATAAAATATTGTTTGTGTCAATACATATCTTTGTGTCCTGTATTGTAAAGTGTTACCAGTGAATGTTCTCAAATGTTCAATGAAATCTCTCAGATCCTCTGAAGAATATAAAACATCAGACATGCACTTCATCTTCATGACCGCCAGATGGCAGTCAAGTAAAGCAGAAGCTGTGAAGAATGAGCACACTCGCATGACACGCTCTTCAAACATTTAATTAAAAAATATTGTAGCATTCTTTTTTTTTAAATTCTTTGTTTATTAATTTTAATGAACATACAAACGTAAACAAAAAAGGGCAAAGACAAATGTATCAGTAGACAAGTATAGCAGCAAAAGGCAAAGAGAATAAAAATTTAATCAATTTAAAAATAGTAATAATAATAATAAAGAAATAAATAAACATACAAACAAAATACAAAATAATAATAATAATAATAATACACAAAGTTATGCCGTGGTTAAGGTCAAACATATTGTGAAAATACATCAGATGTGTTCATAGAGTCAGAGGATCATTAGAGGCATCCATATTTTTTGAAAGGCATCCCCTTTGTTTTTTAAGTAGTTTGTATATTGTTCCAAGAGCATTGTTTCATTCAAGAGTTTTATGAACAGTTCAAATGTTGGAGGTTTTTGTTGGTTCCAGTTGAGCAAAATGCATTTTTTTTTGCTAGATAGGAGATGATGCCGAGTCTCTTTATAGAAATAGGATCAGGTGTCTTGTTCAGTTCTGTACCAGAGGTATAGTGTTGGTGTGTTGTCCAATGGAACTTGCAAAGCTTTGGCTGTAAAGTCCTGTACTGCTTTCCAGAAAAATTTTAGCTTTTTGCATTCCCAAAAAACATGCATGATTGATCCTGAATAGGTTTTACACCTGTGACACCTGGATGATACATTAGGGTACATTTTGCTCAATTGAAGTGGGGTCAGATACATCCTATGCATAAATTTAGTAGCATTCTTAATGTTGACACTACCTGTTTTCTGGCTTCTAGTATATTTTTCAGTAGGTGTTTAATCATTCTACAAGTCTACAAGTGCTCATTCTTTAGGCATTAGTGCCTTTTCTTTTAAATATACTATTGTTAATTTGTTAACAAGTACTTATTCTGTAGTATGGAGACCTGGAAGGGACGTGATGGTAGAGGAAAAATGGGAAAGTTTTTGCGTTCCCTCGCAACGATGTTTTGCATAAATACAGTACAGTAACAATAACACAGTAGCAGTTTAACAATTGTTAATAAGTTCTGTATTAATTACTTTTAAGTTGTTGAAAATCAAAATATCAGTCAGTCTGCTTAGAATTTACAATATGAGCTCTCTTAGGTTAAAGCAATCATAATTTGCTTGTGATGTGTATTTTCCCCAGATAGAACAAAGGGGTCTCTGCCAACACTAATTGTGCACCAAATGCTGCAGATATTTATTAATTTATATTTATTTATTTATTTAAGAGGGAAATTCTGTGTGGAGTTTGCATGTTTTCCCTGCGTTCGCATGGGTTTCCTCCAGGTGGTCCGGTTTCCCCCACAGTCCAAATACATGCGGTACAGGTGAATTGGGTAGGCTAAATTGTCTGTAGTGTATGAGTGTGTGTGTGTGTGTGTGTGTGTGTGTGAATGAGTGTAAGAAGGTTTCCCAGAGATGGGTTGCGGCTGGAAGGGCATCCGCTGCGTAAAAACATATGCTGGATAAGTTGGCGGTTCATTCCGCTGTGGCGACCAGAGATCAATAAAGGGACTAAGCCGACAAGAAAATGAATGAATGAATGAATAATCCAATTTGTCATGGCAGTTTTCATGTTAAGGGAGTGTTTGTACTTTTTTTTTTTTTTTTATGCCACGTCTCTTCACTCTTCTCTCCTTTTTGATCATGTGACGATAACAAGCAACAATCAATGAAATGGTCAATGGAGGGGGGGGGGGGGGGGGAGTAAATTTTTTATTAAATAAAATGCAATATTATAATCATTTAAAATGCAAAGTAAGAATTTTACCAGAACACATTTATTTATTTTTATTACCTGAAACTTCTATTAAGGATAATTTCAGAAATAGTTTTGGCACAATGCCCCCCTGTTTCTCGTCGCACATACCGGATACCCCTTTTTTCAACCCCTGCACTCAACCTCCTATTTTATCCTATTTAAAACTAATTCTAAAAGTCTTAGACTTGATTTGACTGCTGGACTGCTCCATGATTGGGGTGGGGGACGAAATTCAACCCATGCTCATTCTGAAAATGTACCTCTATATACACATGTGTCTGGAGAGCGCCAAATACGTTTTTTTTTTTTTTTTTTTTGCAGTTTTTGTTTTCGGGAATCCACCAGAGGCCACTGTCGACTGACTAATTTATTTTCTCGTAAACAATTAGAGAACCATTTAAAAACACTTGATTTTTCGAGAAATAGGGTGAATAATATAGTTGTGGCTTAAATATGCTAGTTGAACGATGTTCAATAACCACTTCAACAAAACCCTTTCAGAGTTTTGCCTCAGCATCTGTAACCTTCAGTTCTTGTATGTCTTTGTTTGGTGGATAAAGATGGGTTTTTGGCCACATTTTTCTTGGATGTCCACCGTTTGAAATGCTTGGCTGATTGTCCGGGTGAACCTCTGGATACCTGTTGACTGGCGCAGCATCTCTGATTAAACATATTTGCAAGCATTTGCAGTTCAACAAAGCCAAACCACTGGAGGATAGAATCACATTTTGACAGTAATCAAATGGGGTTAGCACTGTCGCCTCACACCAAGAAGGTCGCTGGTTTGAGTCCCAACTGGGCCTGTTGGCGTTTGTGTGGAGTTTGCATGTTTTCCCTATGTTGGCATGGGTTTCCTCCACAGTCCAAACACATGCGCTGTAGGTGAATTGAAGAACTAAATTGGCTGTAGTGTATGAGTGAGTGTGTGAGAGTGTGTTTGGGTGTTTCCCAGTACTGGAATGCAGCTGGAAAGGCATCCGCTGTGTAAAGCACATGCTGGAATAGTTGGTGGTTCATTCCACTGTGGCGACCGCTGATAAATAAGCGAATAAGCTGAAGGAAAACGAATGAAACAGTAGGTTTTATAAATGTATTTATTCTGTAAATAGAACTTTCATAAACATCAGCAATTAAACATGTTCACCATTAAGGAGAGTACAAGAAGAAGAACGCATGAATACGTACACACACGAAAATAAAGATGCAACCGCATTATGGATGACTGACATCACGGCTAGATCAGGTATTTCCAGTCTAGATTGAGTCTTATTGCTAATGTCTCTGAGTAATAAGTGGCGTCGCTATATAATTCAACACATTATATAGCCAAACAGAGTTATGATCAGCGGTCGGGAGTCGTTTGGGGTTTGAACATTGACATGAAAAGTGATATACGAATAAAACTGAAGAGAAGAAGATAGAAAATAATCTAAATGTAACCATACTCCAACATAAATGCAGATTCCCAACTCCCATCCGGGTCACGGCACCAGATTTCACCCGAAATCCTCAGTCTTGCAGCACAAAAATAAAGAGAAATCCGCCCCCAAAAAAGATGAGACTCCTCAAAATGGGAGCATTTAGGTCCAGTTTCCTCAGGCCTCTGTTTATAGGATTATTGAGACATGTGTAGCATGCAGTCTTGATATCATAAACTTCAATATAGTTGATCTAAGCAAGTTTAAAACGGTTGTCTCAATGCTCCGGGCCTTATTTTAGGACGAGTATTATTCAGTTCAAGACTATGCCCTCTCACGAGATTAAATAACACACACACACACAGACAAACAAACAGCGCTTGACAAGTGGTTAGCAACACAAGCAGAAAAAAAAATAAACACAGCAATGTTTTGTGGACAGAAATGCCGAAAATAAAACATGCAACAGTGGAAAACGAGACATAATATGCAGGCACATGACTGATGGAGGCTTAAAGGATGATATGCTTGAGTTTCCCTCCTCGACATTCTTGCATCGTGGTAAAGTCTGTACAACCCGGGTGTACAGGTAGGCATCTTAGGGTAGGAGGCTACAGGTTTGGTGAGCTGGCGCTACACATGTTTAATACACCTTGAAAATCAGGCAATTAAAGGAGGGAATTATATGGCTTCAAAAACAGACCTCCTTCATTTTTCCTCAGGAAAGACGGCGGCCATTTGTGTACAGTTTCAAGGTTTTTATGAGCAGCCGAAAACACAGAAGCGTTCAAGAGTCCAATCCTTTGGTTATTTGTTGGGGGGGACCACTGCGTATTCCTCGTTGCTGATTATATGCTCTGATTAACAGAGCTTGATAAGTGTGACATCAGAGAAAGTCTGGCTGGTGATTGGACAAGTGGGGGGAGGGAGGTAAAGGGGCAGGCGTCTTCAAACTCGGTCCCTTTTTTTTTTTTGGGCTGGTGCTTTAACAATGAGAGACCTCCATGGGCGAGAGCGTCAGGATGCTCCGGTCGTTGGAGAAGAAGGTGTCGGAGTCGTGCCAAGATCTGGAAGTATTAAGGAAATTGCGAACAGTGAGGGCGAGAATGGAGACGTGTTCAATTCAAAGCTGCTCTAGAGTCTGGCATAAGGGATGCTCATTATTTTTCTGGGACCTGAATGTTAAGTATGAAAGTTCTAAGAGGTCATGCAATCAAATGTATTTTTTCGCTCTCGTTTTCCCATGTTTACGATTTTTTTTTCGTGAACTTGACATAACTCATTTCCTCATGATCTCAACTTATTTTCTTGTGATCTCGACATAAAATAAGTTGTTTTCTCGTTATCACAACTTTTAATTTCTCGTGATCTCGACATACCTTATTTTCTCATGATCAACATGAAATAAGTTGTTTTCTCGTTATTACAACTTTTAATTTCATGTGATCTTGATGCGACTCATTTTCTTGTGATCACGACTTTTATTTTTCCGTCATTTCGACATAAAATAAGTTGTTTTCTTGTTATTACTTTTAATTTCTTGTGATCTCTTCAACTAATTTTCTCGTGATCACAACTTTCATTTTCTGTGAAAAACAAAAAAATATTATTTTCTTATGATCACGACTTAATTTAACCATGACATAACAAAAAGATGTTTTCTTGTAAAAATGACTTATTTTCTCGTAATCACGACTTTTAATTTCTCTTGATCTCAACAACTCCTTTTCTCATCACTTTTATTTTCTTGTGATCATGAATTTCTCGTAATCACAATTTTTATTTTCCCGTGATCATAACTTTCTCGTTATCACGACTTTTATTTTCTCGTGATCATGACTCTTGTAATAACGACTTGTTTTCTCGTGATCATGACTCTTGTAATAACAACTTATTTTCTCATGATCTCGACTTATTTTCCCATAATCTTATTATCGTGATCTCGACATAACTCGTTTTTTTGTCATCACAACTTAGTTTTCTCGTGATTTCAACATTACTCATTATCACAACTTTTATTTTCTTGTGATCTTGATGTAATTGAATTTCTTGTGATCTTGATTACGACTTATATTCTGGTGATTTTTTTATTATGACCTCGACATTAAATAAGATCTCGACATGAAAAGTTCTTTGTGATCTTAATTTTTTTTTTTTTTGCTTTTATTTATTTATGTTTCAATAATTATTAATATTTATACCCACCCAATGCAAAACCAAATCACCCACGAACGCATGAAGGGTGTTATAACTCGAGTGAACGAGTCATGCTGAGATTGTGAGAAAATTAAGTCTTGATCACTAGAGAAAGAAAAATATTTGATTGCATGGCCTCTTAGAACTACATTAATTAAGCAATACACTATATATATATATATATATATATATATATTTACACAATTATATACTAGGGCTGCACGATATAGATATATATACACACACACACATGTATATATATATATATAAACATCTATGAAACGTTGAACATAATTTCAGCAGATGACTTGATTGGCTCTGTTTGGAATAAAAATGGTAATTTCGGATTGACTGAGATCCCTGTATAGACTTCATTAATCTTTCTTTAAGTAACAAACTGTATCAATTGTTGTGCCCAAATGCTCAAAACTGAATGCTTACACACTCACATACCTTAAAAACATATGCAAGATCTCAAATGTTTGGTAAATTGGTGGAGTTACTTCAGTGAACAAATCATGTTTTTGTCAACCGTGGCTCCTGGTCAACTATAATCCTGACCCTCATATTGCGATATCGATGCTGAAACTATATATTGTGCAGCCCAATTATATACAAGTCTTAATATATATTCCTTTATGGGTTTCTTCAACCAAAAATGAAGATGCTTTAAGTATTTACTCATTCTTAACCCATAAGACTTTTCTATTCATATTTAAGACTCAGGTGGCAATATTTAGAGATGTCTCCTTTTTCTTTCTGGCACAGGACAGCTTGTGCTTAACCGGATTAAATCATAGTCGGGGCTAGTGCATTTTCCTCATGGCATCCATTACTTTAGTACTCCATTAAGATGTCACAAAAGTATCATTGATCGATGCACATCAAAAATAGCAGACAAAACCATTTTCAGCTTCAGTTTAACATGCAGGTAGGAGACTTACAAGATCAAAAGTCTGTAAATATTTTGATGGAAAAGGTTTTCAATGGATGGACAGAAATCTCTGTTTTAAAGGAACAATTCACTTTTGTTTTTGGAAAAATGTGCAAATTTTACATCTCTTCTAAAGTTTAACAGTTAATTATAATTATTGAATTAATTTAGTCGATCTCCAGGTCTTGAACTGCTAGCTTAGCCCATACCATTGAATCGGATTAGACCATTAGCATTTCACTAAAAATGTGCAAAAAGTTTAGATAATTTTCATATTTAAAGCTTGACTCTTCTGCTGTTAAGATTGATGGAAAATTAAGTTAGTTTTACTCAAAACTTGTTGTTGAAAAACTATTTTCTAGGCTGATACGTTCTAGAAACTATACACTCAATCCAGCGTAATAATCAAAGAAATGTCCAGCTAATGAGGCCAGCTAACGAAGTGCTATGCTGGTAAACCTCACTCCTCTGACTTCTAAAGGTGCTCTAGCGACAGGCGCAAGACGTCATAGTCTTTAGCTTTCTTGTTAGAGCAACCGACTCCCATGCACAGAATCACGGGTTCAATCCCAACTCAGAGTGGGTTGGGTGCAGTAGGACCAATGGGTTACACGTGGGGGCTCGTCCGGGATGGGAGTAAGTATAACGCAGGCCAGCTAGCGAAGTGCTTTGCAGGTAAACCTCACTCCTCTGACCTCTAAAGATGCTCTAGCGACAGATGCTAGAGGTCATGATCTTTAGCCTCCTTATTAGAGCAACTGACTCCCATGCATAGAATCGCCGGTTCGATCCCAGCTCAGAGTGTGTTGGGTTCAGTAGGACCGGTGGGTTACAGAAATTTGCTGCTTTAACATGGCTGCAGAAGACAATGATATTACATCTTGTGTCAATATATCCTATGACTATTTTTAAGTGCGCCTGCAGCAGCCATGGCACAGCAGCACATTTCCTTAAAGCTTTAGCGAGGTCAATTATCGAAACTTTCTAGTCCTTTTTGAGCAAGATACTTATGATCTAATCCGATTCAATGATCCATGCTAAGCTACAAGTGTTCCTTTCAGACGCAAAGATGAGCTGAATGGATTCAGAAACGGTCAAACTGTTGTTTAACTCTATGACAGTTGTAAAGTAGCCTTATTTTAAGCTGACTGTTCCTTTAAATACAAATATCTCCACCTGAGTTTGGATCAACGTCATAATTATGCTAATTTAACGGTCCTCAAGAAAGTGACATCATATTTAGGTGGCGACAAACTCAGCGTTTTTGGTATTACTTGAGTTCATCTCACTCTTACTTCAACCCTGTTGGAATCAAACGACTAAAATTAATGGTAATGACTTCAAGATTGGCTTTTAAAAAGTATTAACACTCAATATCTCACTGAGGTACTTTAATTCAGTTCTCTTTTGGCACTGTGCAAGTGTTAGTAATTACTGGCTTGCTCTAATTGGACTGTAAGTGTGCATATATCTTATATACACTTGTTACTATACGCAATCCAATCACACAAATCTACTCTAAATCTCTCTTTGAAAAGTGCATGAAGAGCAGCAAGCAACAGTCAAGAGTCACAGCCAATGGAGAGATGAATGAGGACGGGTTAGTACAAGATGGGTTAAAATGCGTGTGGTTAAAGAACAATGAACAAATATAAACACAACATCCTTCCACAGCCTTGACATTCGCATAGATAACATTCTCATGAAACTATTGACCTCCTCCTTATTTGTTGGGTACGGTACCTACATATCAAACAAAGACCCTTTACAGTATAGATAGATAGAGATAAGTAAATATAGAAAGTAATTCATAACATAAATCTATTGCTTGTAGAAAAATATGTGTATATAGGTTTGCTATAAAACGTGTATATATGTAAATAGAGTGTAATTAAGCAGCCCTTGAGGATCGGAGCCGTTCCAAAGCTGTATTCCTCAAACGCCGTATACCTGCTACTCCTGAACACCAGAGGGCATTGTCTTCCTCAAGTGGACAAATCCTCTTCACGTACAGCCGTTTTTATAAATAGACCCATGCTATATAAGATCAAGATTACATCGACAGCTACAGTAATGCGATTATCTTTGGATCACGTGTAAGGAGTAATAGAGGGCCGGTTGAACGTACCGTCACTGTATGTTGCAGATGAAGACAACCGTTTTAAGATCTTGAGGAGGTAAAACGTCTAACTCAAGAGTGTGTACTGGCATTTGCATGGTTAAATGTACGTATACGCTAGGTAAATGTTGCTTCAAACTGGCTTCATACCATAGTAAACAATCTCCTTCATTGTCTAGCAAGCAGTGGCTCTCAACTGGTTTGGGATCCAGAATCTGCTCTGGATATCAAGTCCATCGATGTAGTAAATATTGCGGAAATATGATAGCCTGGGTTTCTCAAATGTGAATTGGGTGCATTTTCATTAGGCTCACTGTAGCATTGGTTACCTAGCAACAAACAGTAAACAAGGCGTAATAGAGTCACATGGGTGTACTGTTTACTATAGGGTTGGGTTGATCGACGATGCCATAGTTCATCGCCGATAGACATCACGATGCTGAGCTGGAATATCGGTCCTCCGCCACGCCCCATCTCAGCAGCAAGCCGCTTGCGAAAAATACACACTTAGGCCCCATTTAGACTAATATAACTTAGTTTTAAAACGCCACATTAGAACGAAAACAACCCATATACACACTGGCGATTCATCTAGGATTTCTGAAAGCTCTCCTTCCACACTATACCACTGAAAACGCACATCACATGACCACACACACACTTTGTCATGCTGCAGTTTATGCGCACGTCTGAGCTCCAGCAGTCAGCGGGTGCTTTGAGCACAAAACCCCAAAGAGCAGTGCACGTCCGACAGTTTATCAATGTACCGCTGGATGGCGTCTCACGACAGTCGTTAAACGTGATATTTAATTCATCTTGTCTCTATTTGACGACTCTTCAGTCTTTTGAATCTATCAGGTAACATGTTACAGCGTCGGTACACTGCTTGAATCTTTCGCTTTCACGCTTGTACTTGGTCATTTTAGTGTAAACCTCAGATACTGTTGGCTGGTTTCTGTTGGTTGTGCATCTTTTTTTAACCAACCAAGTTTGTCGATGCCATTATAATGACTCTGATCACTCTGCCTATTCATGCCAGACTCCTGTATAATAAGGGATTGACAGGTGGTCATTTGTGTGTAACTATTTTTTTTATTTATATGTGATTTGGTTATCGGTAAAACAAATACCATGTGGGTCAGGTAGTTGAAACGGTGGGCTACAAATAATTAGTTATGAATTAATTAATTATTCATAAATAATGAATTGCCACCTACGACAACGATGCTATCGTCCATAACGATGTTTCAACATTAGACATCGTACGATGCTAAATAAGTCGCCATCACCTAAACCTAGTATACTATGTCACAGTTTATTCAGCAAATCTTTGTTTGTTTGTTTTTGCAAGACCGAAACCACCAAATTAACCAATTTTTATTTGTAATTTTTCAATTTTATCATTCGTTTCCTCTGCAATACTTCAAAATGTGCATTAAAGCTGTGTCCAATCACAGTGAGGGTTTGTTTTGCATATTAAAATCAGATCAGTTGGGAAACTAAATATATATATATATATATATATATATATATATATATATATATATATATATATATATATATATATATATATATATATAAATTAACAATAAGAACATGCTGGCATCAAGCCAACGACATAAAGCTCCATTCTACCAACTGATACGTTTACTTTTTGCCGTATAAACTTAGTGTATAGACTTTAACAACACAAAATTACATTGGTGGCATTTGGAAGGAGCCAGATTACATATGGACAGTGGAAAATTCGAGGTGCAATGCTTCCTTTAATGTGCATATGAGCTAGTGCTGCAGTGGCGTCTGTCGTTGCTAATCAACCATCATTAATTCACTGAATCATTGTCTTCAGGAATCTGTTTGAGCGCTCTGTGTTAGTCTGAGGTAATTACTCTACTGTTATAAACCATACAAAACGTGAAGATAATTGGTTGGTTCTGGTCACATGACTCGTGGTGTGACAGTGTAATCTGAGATGTTTTAACTCTCATTGCATGCGTGTTACTTCATATTTACGCAAGCGCGCTACGAGTTTCATTTGAAATTATGTATTTGAGTACACAAAATAAACAATATATGAGCAGTCCACTAACGCCACATTCACACCGGGCGTCAGCGTTGAACTGCAATGTAGATCCATCGACACCGCTACAGTAGAGTTGCTTGTTGCAGAAGTTGGGAATTTCTTAACTTTAAGCGCCAATGTCAGCCAATCAGATCGCTTTATGCAAATACAGCTCAGACAGTAGCTGATTAAAGACTAATTTCATTGGCTGATGCTGCTATGATGATCGACGCCCTCTGTCAAGCATTGACCCTGAGGCCCTGTGTGAATCGGGCGTCAGAGTATTGTTAGGAAGTGGAATAAGATTGAGAAGGAACTTTAAGCCAACATCTAAGAGCAGCATAAAAAGCTATCAGCTTTTGTCGTTCCTTCCCAAAACAAAAAAATATCAAAACGTGCGACCCGACTTGACCAGTTGAGAACCACCGCTCTGAAGACGAATGGTAGGAAAGCAGTACAGATGATCGATACAATGTATAACCCTTCATTCGAGATAGTAAAACAGGGTAAACAAACAGCGGATTAAAGTGTCTATTAAAACTCGCACACACACACACACACACACACACACACACACACACACACACACACACACACTCACACACTCTGGCACTGACCGTTTAACACACTGAATATGAAACGCTGCCCCCATGCAGATAGACAGATTGATTTGACTTCCGTAAGGCTTTAAGTTGTATGTAACAAAACGATGAACAAAAAAAAAAAAACACGATTCAAGAATCCTCTTGGAGACTACAGTTAGCAGTGTCTCACTCATCTGGATGTGGTCCCTTGATATTTCTCTTAGCGATAAACAAGCCTGTCGCAGCAGAGGCTACCATTGGCCAACCGGAGCAGAGTGTCCTCCAGTACCCTGCGCTTCGATGGCAGTGTTCTAGCAGTTAAACTGGAGCAGGAATCTAATACAGAGCGAGATCAGGTCTCCGAGTTCTCATCCTACAACTGTGGAGAAGCGCCGGAAGCACCTGCTTCCCAAAGTGCGGATACAGACAGTCAAAACGGTTACACGAAAAAGCTGAGGCTTGAGGAGTGCATTACGCTGGCATGCCGTCACAAACCCCTCCACGGGGAGGTACACACGCAAGGCAGAGACTAAGACGCAGATTCAAACACTTCAACAGGGATGCAACGTCTCAGAACACGCAATGACACGGTCATAGAGTCCAACATTCGACGAGCATATACTTGCATAAATTGGCGTTACATATGTCGGCCTTGCTAATAACTGGGTGTGATGATCGAGCGATTATGGAGGCACAGGTTTCTTCAGCAGAGAACATTAATCTGCCACACAGAGAAGACACGGAAAGCCACAGCAGAGACGCACCTCGAGAGGAGGTCGAGACGAGGACAGACGAAGACAATGAGCTGAAAGGGCAGACCCACAGTAACTTTGTGTATACCTGGATCATCCCACGAAATTAGATTCAGCTCCAAGCCAAACCATGGGCGCTTCTCAATATCATTTGGGACATATGGGATAATTAAGTGAAGCAAAGCCAGAACACAGGCAACTAGATCTCACATTGTTGAATTAATTTGATAAGAAGTGCGCAACATTTTCACGCTAGAAAGCATGTCTTATGCGGGAATGCAACTGATATATGCTGCAACCAACCCTTGAAATACGAGATCATTGTAGCCAATTTTGACGCTCTCTCCGCCAGAGCTGTAGACAGCGTTGACGCCAGGGTGGCCAGAGCGACCTTTGACGCTTTCACCGCCTTCGATGTGAGCGCACAGCTAATATCAATGTTGGTGTTTGGTAGCATTACATTTTAACAAGGTGGGTCGTTCGTATGGAAGGTAAATCCTGCCAATTTTAAATAAATCAAGTAAACATTGGAAATGAAAATGAAAATCAGATTAACAATTTCATTTTAAAACACTGTTCGCAAAATATCTGCCAAAATTGAAAACGAAATGAAATTATTTCATTTTCATTTTGACAACACATCGTAACACTGCGTTGCATGAATGTCTGGCGAATACCAAACCTAAAACCAACTTTACCGAGCTGATGTAGCTGTCTTTCAAAGCTTTTAGTACTAACAAGTTGTTAACGTCACAAGACCTAATACAGTATACTATACGACTTCATCACAAGGCCTATCACAGTTTCTCTGCCGGAAGTTTGACGTTTGTTTCTCCTGTGTCCCCTGTTCCTCTTGCTGTACCAATGCAGCAGCTGCTTCACGTAAAAGCTGACTAACAGTTTTTACCATTTTACCTCTGTTATGCTGTATTTACACTAGTAACTCACGATGTCCCATCCATCAAAACTGTGTGTGAAAGCACTCGACGTCACTTGAATACGCCCCTCCCACTGATTAGCATAGGCTTTGCATACAGCTTTAAGTTGCAAATGAAATCGAAAATGAAAACTGAAATGAAAAAGTGTCAATAAAAGGAAAGCTTAAATTTACATTTTCATTTGAATTGTGTCACTATTATAGCGTGAACATTAACAACACGCTTTGTAAAAATTGTGTTTGCATTTTATTTTTCAGTTTGGCTTTTTATTTTAATATTGGCGTGGAAATGCAGTGTAAATGAAATGTTAAATTGGCAACTTCATCTTAATTATCAATTTGACAGGGACGATGTGTTGTCAAAGTGAAAATGAAAATTAAATAATTTCGTTTTCAATTTTGGCAGATATTTTGCGAACAGTGTTTTAAAATGAAATTGTTAATCAGATTTTTATTTCCAATGTTTACTTGATTTATTTAAAATTGGCAGGATTTACCTTCCATACGTTCGCCCAACTCTCAACAATCACTTACTACAGTTAAAAAATAAAACACGTATTAATGTGAATATTAGGATATTGTTAATGTGGTTTGCTTTCACGGTTCCTTTAATTTTGATGTAACACTTTTATTAAAACGAGAAATTCATAATCATACGTAAAATACAGACAAACGTGGTGTTTTGTGGAGATGTAAACTATTACAATGCTAACAATTATCTGTAATGTTCACGAATCTGGATGTGCGAGCAAAATCAGTGATGTGTGGTGCTTATTAAACGACGATTCTTTGAAGTGACGCTAAATTCATCATTTCACTTCACTTAACTCCTCTGTTCTCACACTTTTACCTTGCGTCCTTACCTCGAATCCTGAAAAGCCGAAGCTAAAGCCGCCTTTCCACTGCACACGACATTCGGACTCGAGAGTCGGAATACGCCCCCTTGTGGCAGTCGCACAGAACTTTCAGTTTTGTCGAGAAGCTGGATTCTTGCGATGTCCGAAATAGAGTGCAAAAGCAAGAGCCTTTAGGCTATCAGACTACTATTTCTCATGGACCTGCTTGGACAACACTGGAATACATCACATGCGGTCTAGTCGCAGAAGTTCAAATATTTTAACGGGTCCACAGCTCATATCGGCTCTGAATTTTCCGCGTATGAAGATGATCTGAACTCAACGCAGCTCCCGGACTACTCTCCATTGGAAATGAATGACTTCCGGTTTGTCGCTTGTCGTGTGCAGTGGAAAGACGCAAGAAGAGGAAAGGAGGATGCACAAATAAGACTTGAGAAGCGCCCGTGGTTACACTGAAAGTGAATGAATGCACCCGTTTTGGTTTTAAACTCTAGATTAATCAGGGAATGCTTGGAGTGGCCTCAGTGGTCCAGGGCGGCCGGCTGGTCGTGCTCCAGCTTGTAGGAGATGTGCTTACAGCAGAGGCTAGAGAGAGAGAGCTCGCACCTGGGGGTCCGGGCTGGGTCGCAGCGGCCCATCAGTCGCTCCACCAGCCGGCCCAGCCGTGAGCAGGCGTTTTGCCCCTCTGAGAAACAGCACATGGAGTCCACGCATCCGATGCCCTGGTAGGCCTCAATAAACTGCAAAACAGAACAGAAAGGAGATGAGCAAATACACCAAGATGACGAAATCAGACACAAAGCACGACTCGATGACCAAAATTGCAAATGATTAGATGTCTTGATTTAGTTGTATTGGAGGCTCGTTCAAACTTTCACAAAGGGGTCTTTAAATTTAACGAGGTTTTCATTTATTAATGCTGTTATGGATTTTCCAGTTGTCCTCCAGAAGGATAAGAACTGGCCCGAGTATCTAACATTTGACATTGTGTGCAATCATAGATATATACATTAGATGTCGCCTACCCTGTTGTTGTCTATTGGAAGGAACGCGTCAATTTTAGTGCAGGGCAGCGCTCCTTTGAAATGAATGCGGGACCAAGCTGCAGTGGAGGACTGTGGCCATCCAGAGCCAGAGATATACACACACACACATACACTGCAAAAAATGCTTTTCTTACTTAGATTTTTTTATCTTGTTTCTAGTCCAAATATCTAAAAACTCTTAAATCAAGAAGCATTTTCTAGACAAGCAAAACATCTTGTCTTGTTTTGAGAAATAATATGATAATTATATCAAGAAGCATTGTCTAGACAAGCAGAAATAATCTGAGAAATAATATGGCAATATTAAGTAAGTTTTTCCTTAAAACAAGCAAAATAATCTGCCAATGGGGTAAGCAAATTAATCTTGTTTTTTCTTTTGAGGTAAGATTATTTTGCTTACCCCATTGGCAGATTATTTTGCTTGTTTTAAGGAAAAACTCACTTAATATTGCCATATTATTTCTCAGATTATTTCTGCTTGTCTAGACAATGCTTCTTGATATAACAAATTTTAGATTTTAGACTAGAAACAAGACAAAAAATCTAAGTAAGAAAAGCATTTTTTGCAGTGTATATATCCATGATCGGGGGTTTTACCAGAGGTCAGTATGCTATTTTTTTTTTTAATTACAAAACTGATATTTTTACATCACTTTTCTACATTGATGGATAAGTGACCGCACGGGCATTGGTGATAAGGAGTGTGTGTGTGTGTATGTGTGTGTATGGAAATGTACAGTCCACTCTCCGTGTTGATCTCATCCTAAAACACACCTCCTCTCCTGCTTTCACTCCTCATGCTGACGGAGGGAGCGATTCGTTTGTTGCTCTTACAACTGAGATTCGGGTGAGGCAGTGGCGCAGTAGGTAGCGCTGCTGCCTCACAGCAAGAAGGTCGCTGGTTCGAGCCTCGGCTCAGTTGGGGTTTCTGTGTGGAGTTTGCATGTTCTCCCTGCCTTCGCATGGGTTTCCTCCGGGTGCTCCGGTTTCCGGTACAGGTGAAGTGGGTAGGCTAAATAGTCCGTAGTGTATGAGTGTGTGTGTGAATGTGTGTGTGGATGCTTCCCAGAGATGGGTTGCGGCTGGAAGGGCATCCGCTGCGTAAAAACTTGCTGGATAAGTTGGCGGGTCATTCCGCTGTGGCGACCCCGGATAAATAAAGGGACTAAGCAGACAAGAAAATGAATGAATGAATGAATGAACTGAGATATACGACAAGACTTTCTGTCAGGTAGTGCACACTATTTGGATGATTTTTCCTTGCAATCTCTTGTTTGATTTAAAGAGTTTCTTTAAGTTTCTTTTTGCTATCAAACACAAATATGAGATATTGAACTATATGAGATGGTGTTTAACTGTCCTTCAATTTATTTTCCTTTCCCGAACATGAATTAAAATGTCATGTTTTTAAAATAGTTGAGAAGGTCAAGAGCACTGATGTTTGTTTCATCACAGTTTTTTCGCTTTATTACTTCAAATGAAGGACTAATAGTTAACAAATGCATACTCTAATTGAGGAAACTGATGTTATAATAAGATCCAATAAGGAGATTAGAAAAGAGCCTCAAATACAGGACATCTGGTCATCTCAATAATGGGAGTCATAGCTTGAATCACAGACACAGAGGATGGTTTAACATATAAATCATGCAATGCCAGAAGCGAGACAGTGATTGACCAAAAATGAATACATAAATGAAGCCATTTCTCCCAAACCAGAGATCCTTGGCTTCAGCCTGGACTTAAATGACATCTTCCTTTAACTCTTCTACTCAATACTCAATTACCAGAGACCCGCATGTTAAATTACAGCCCGAGTGCTCCAACAAGAGTTTATTCAAATTAGATTTGCAATCAGACGCACTCCAACGGCATCCAAAGAGGAGAAAACGCAGTGTATGAGCCAGAACGAGGAAGTCAATTCTTTGATCTCCCTCTGGAAACCTGACGAGGCATTATGCAAATGAGAGATATTAACATGAAATCCCTCCAGACTCTCTTCAGCATGCGTTGCAGAATTACTGTAGTAAAATCCTGAGACAAACATGTTTGTTGGTCTGCGCTTAAACGAGGAGTTTTAGGTGTACAAACACTTAGTTCTAGTAGTGTTGCATTGCAAATGCCACTGCATTATTTCATTTATGTTATATATTTAGTGATATAAAATATATATATCACCAGATGACTTAAGTAAATTAATGAAAAACTGATATTTTGGAAAGTGTGGGGTGATTTTTAGAGGAATGCATATGGAAAAATGATTACACCGTATCCTAACAATACAATAATGCAAATTATACACTAATAATTCCACAAAGGTAAAAGTTCGCTATTAACCTAATATGAAACACATTTATTGAAATAAATAAAAAGCTTGTTGAATGACACTAACTGAATAATACAAATAAAACAATTGAATTAACAATGAATCCCCTATGTAATGTTGAATTTTAAGAGCCGAACTTCAACCACTGAATTAAAGGGCACCTAGGTTACCCCTTTTTTCAGGTTTAATATAAGACTTTTGCGTCTCTAGAATGTGTATATAAAGTTTCAGCTCAAAACACCCATCAGATTTTTCATTTTACCTTTTACAAGATGCTGTTTTATACACATTTCCAGCAGGGGGTGGTTTTGTCGTACTGTGCCTTTAAGGCGAGTTCTGCCCACCTACTGTTTCTACGTGCCTTCCCGCGTGCTTTAATCTCCTCCCTCGGCTGCGTCAGACAACAGACAGACTTAGAGGAAGAAGGTCTCGCGTAGCGTTTGTGAGATACTACAGTAAGGACTAACCTTTACTAATCAGTATTGTGAAGTTGCATTGATGAGTCACACACAATATCATTACAAAGTTCACGCGCGCACACACCGCAGCTGACACACACACACAGGCAGGTAGGCAGGCAGACAGAGTGCGCTTAGCTTAGCACTGTTTTTGCACTCAAATGTAACAGGATACAGGCTAACCTCCAGTGCTGTGTGGATATCTGTTATGCTAATGTACAAAATAAACCTGATTTAACTTCCACAAACCGGGATTGAAGCGTCTTCTTTTATAATTGTTCTGACACGCAGCTGTCCTGATGAAGTAAAGCTGAAGTAAAACGCTGTAATTAATTACACACATACTCTGTTTTAAAACACTTTAAACATGTGAAACTCACTCTTGACCACATTTGATGATGATTGCTGATCCTAGCGAACAGAACAGACCTTTTATTCCCGGTTGCTTTGCGTATGTCTGCCTGATCTTGTTGACATGATTATACACATGACTACCGGGACATGTTAATGCGCCCAGCTGTCAATCAATTGGGTGGGCGGGGGGACCGCACTCCTACGTAAAGTTGCGGTCGGTCTGAAAACCGCTCCAATTGGTCCACCGTTTTCATGTTGTTAAATTGAAAAAAAAAAAGGACTGTGTGTGTTTTTATCACCCCAATCTGATGGTCTACACTATATATACACACATATGTTTGTCCAAATAGCTTGAAAAGTAGATTTTTCACCATAGGTGCCCTTTAATGACAGTACATTTTAAACTGAATTAAATTAAACTACAAAGTGCCTTTTAAATATTATACATCATATTTTAAACAGAAGTGAATATTCAGATTCTGGAAGGTGCAGAGGAAGTATTGAATGTGTGTGAATACTCACAGCTTAAATGAAGAGCTAAACTGCGTTAATGTTAATAATTGTTCAATTCCAGGACCAAAAATACAAATCCGGACAATTCCACTCATTGAAAATATGCAAGCGCTTGTGATTTCAATGCTTTATATATTCTTAATAATTACTAATCGACAAGCTTTTACTTTTGACAATAAATTTGTTCAGTATCTGTTACTTTATGCATCCCAATCTGTAAAATACTGAAGATATTGTGATGTAATGATTGCGCATGTGCACATTGCATCATTGCATCATCTATGCTGAAATAATATATGGTGCAGCCCTACAGTAAGTTCTAGCATCTACAAAAAAGATGTGTATTAGGTGCTTGACCTGCCAGCATCCACACATATATCGTGAACTGTAATGACAGCCAAGTACAGTAATCTCCCGCACATTCAGCCTTGGCGAGAAATACAGTCCCTGTTTTCTTGACGTTTCTTGTTAACCTGTGAGCAAGGTTAAAGTTTCAGCTATTACTATGTGGACCTTGGCTGTTCTGCTAAAAATCAATATTAGCAGGAAGTTGTGGAGAGATTAAATGCAGCATGACTCTACCCATGTCCTGTGACCGTAAGCAGAGAAACGCAGCTCTGATCGAAAGCAGAAGCTGTCCAGCACAGGCCAAAGGGTCACACTAAGCAATAAATGAACAACGAGGCTGCTGCCATTTCATCTCGGTCACTAATAAATGTGTTAGCTATTAATGAATCACATTTACCCATGCAATATCTGTAGAGCTGAGAGGATCACAGTAAAGCAGACGGTGGTTTGTGAAAATACACACCTGATCCGAGATATCTGCTTCCAAACAGACCAATCACACCAACACTTCTGTATTAATTACTGTATGAATTAAAAATAATCAGATATGTCAGATTATCTGAACTATCATGACTTGGTAATTCCATGCGCCCTCAAATGTTTCATTAAGTTTTAGGTGTTTTCCCCCTACATGCAACTTTTGTAAAGCGTCTGCTTCTGGTTGGTGTGTCAGAGTTAGTGTGAAATACAGCCACACTTTAGAACATTTAATTTAAGCAAATTTGATGAACGTGATCGTGCGTGTTGAATGAGCTGCTCACGGGGTGCACTTTACCGTGTGTGTTGTCTGTCTGTCTGTCTGTGTGTGTGTGCCCCTCAAAGCTGTTTAGAATTAAATGTTTAGAGGTGGTGTGACCAAAGTCCCTGTAAGTAGACTATAGTCTTTAGTACGAGTCTTTGATGTAGCCCTTGGCCACATTGTCCCCCGATAATGTCAGCAGACTTTGCGACATCATCTGACACTTTCTCTGAGTACATTTACATGGACACCAATACTCCGCTTTGATGATTAAGATAATACTCTGATTAAGAGCAGCGATTTTTGATTACCTTAAATCACAGGTGTCAAACTCAGTTCCAAAAGGGCCGCAGCTCTGCACAGTTTAGTTCCAACCCTAATTAAACACACCTGATCAAACTAATTGAGTCCTCCAGGCTTGTTTGAAACCTACAGGTAAGTGTGTTGGAGCAGGGTTGGAACTAAACTGTGCAGGGCTTCGGCCCTCCAGGTATTGAGTTTGACACCCCTGCTTTAAAGGGTTAGTTCACAACAGATGTGTCTATGTTCATTCATTCATTTTCCTTTGGCATAGTCCCTTATTTATCAGGGGTTGCCACAGCGGAATAAACCACCAACTATTCCAGCATATGTTTTACACAGTGGATGCCCTTACAGCTGCAACCCAGTACTGGGAAACACCCATATGCACTCATTCACATGTGCACACAGACACATAACATACTGCAAATTTAGTGCATCCATGTGTTTGGACTGTGGGGAAAACCGAAGCACCTGGAGAAAACCCACACCAACATGGGGAGAACATGCAAACTCCATACCGAAATGCCAACTGGCCCAGTCGGGACGCTAACCAGCTAAGTTATTTAGGTTTCAGCTAATTATTTATTAATAATTATTAATACTTTAAGTCCGTATGACTAATGTAAGTGGATTTGACTAGTCTTCATTTGATTGAAGGCAGTGAGATTTTATTTATTACAGTGTACTTGTATCGGAGTGTGTAGTTTGAATCTGACACAAGACGACATGCATAAATGAAGGCACTTCAGGCAGAGATTAGATTAGAAGTTTCCAGCAGATGGATGTTAGGATCTAAGCCTCATGCCAGTGTTAAGTGCCGCATCACAGGGAGAACAAGTGTCCCATGACAGGATGGTTCGGGGTGATGTTGGTCACATGCTGTAAACACACAATAGACGGGGTTGAGCACTACCTAGGGGATGGGTTTGGCTGCACCAGAGGCGGAGGAAAAGCAGCGATCAGTGGCCGATTGTCCTCCCCTCTGCTCCCGATTTCAGCAGTGTCATATTCTGAGCTGACTGAAACCTTATCCGCTTCCATCTGGAAGGACAAAACAGCGCGGTGAGTCTCCCGGACGGATGACAACAGAAGAGAGGTGAACGAGCATGAAACTGCCCCACATCCACTGCCGGAACTGAAGGCGCTTTGTTCCAAATGCTAGTGAGCTGCTCTCCTGATCACAGCACTGTTGAGTGGGGAAGATTTAGGAAGCATCACTACACACGCGTCACCAATGTTCATGTGTTTGCTATGTATTTTTACATTTAATTTAACACTGTGGGGGAGGCGAGGCAATTGAGTGTTACAGTAGACTTGCTAATTTGGTAGCCTAAGAGTGGTTTGACATTACAGTACATAAATAAATACATAACGATAATAATACTAATAAATAATTAACCATTCAAAAAAAAAAAGAAAAAAAAAAAAGATGTTGCTGCTTGTTCGAACTAATGTTTAAAGTTTAAAATGAGCTTAATCAAGACAATTCTTGAGTATTTTTGGGACAACTTCATTGTTTTTTGTTCAATCTACTTCTGTTTGTAAAAACAATTGTTAACTTAATCAATTTGTGTTCGGACAACATGAAGGAACTGTGTGGAAGCCAGCGTTTTTTACAGTGTATAAATTAGTGTTGGGCTGTTAATGTGCTGTTAACGCGAGACTTTAATCATTTTATTGAGGCTGTTTACACTAGTGCGTTTTAATTTTAAAACGGCGTTTTAGATCAAAAACGATCCGCGTCCACAGTAGCGTTTTACCAAGCGTCTCTGAACATATCTCCGTCCACACTACGCCACCAAAAACGTATATCACATGACCATTCGCGCACTCTGGGCATGCGCATTTTAGTGTCAACAGAAAGCATGCGTCTCGCTCGGCATTTGGTTATTGTTAGTAAACAAACGCCGGTTGAACAATGAACGCGATGGCAACGAAAGCAAGAGAGGCATTTTTGTGGACAGATGACGAGGTCGAATTAGGCACAATGGCGCCTAAAACAGACAATAGTGCAAACAACGCTCCCATTTCTGTGCCCATGTTGTTGTTTACACTACTGTCTTTCAGTAGCGTTAAAGCCATGTGTTATAGTCATGAGATAGGGGCCTGACGGATAAGGGAAGGATACAGTGACGAAGGCAATGACACAAAAGCCCCAATCAGGTAGCGAATCTCAGCAGCCCCGCCTCCGTTTTCAGATGTCTCCGTTTTCCCTCATCCACACTAAGACAGAGCAGCAGCATTTCAGAATGAAAACGGCCTCTCCAGCGTTTTCAAAACACTCAGTTTTTGGCGCTCGAGAACTCCGGCGTAGTGTGGACGGATGGCGTAACCGTAGCAAAACTGACGCGCTTTAAAACGAAAACGTATTAGTGTAAACGGGGCCTGAGACTGATTTACCTGGATGGGAGACCACATGGGAAATCTAGGTTGCTGCCGGAAGTGGTGTTAGTGAGACCAGCAGGGGGCGCTCAACCTGTGGTCTGTGTGGGTCCTAATGCCCCAGTATAGTGACGGGGACTCCATACCGCTCAGTGAGCGCCGGCTTTTAAAGGCCGGAGGTGGTTAGTAATGAGTTGCATTTACTTGAGTAAAAATGTTGGGTAACGTGTACTTTGAGTACATTTAAAAATGTGTACTTTTACTCAAGTAAACGAATAGAGATCAATCATTACTCTTCGCTACATTTAGCGGCGTTCCTCTGTTACTGTCAAATGATAATGAATAGGATTTATATAACTTGTTTGCAAGTGTTGCGAGGCGCCGCAGTGGAGAGATTGTGTCGCGAGAGGTCTCCCACTTTCGGTTAGAGCGCGTGTGCTTATGTTGGAAGGATGGCTAAAATCGAGGAAGACGCGTTTGTAATGCGGCCATGCTATGGCCATCTGCGGTTTTGAGAAGGACGGTCACGCTGTTTGTGTAGTTCGTTTATTGGACCAGGTCACCTATGGCCTCAAGTTCAGTCGATGCTTTTACTCCAAGATATCAACAAGAATAGTTTGATAATGCGACGCACACTATACTGTAAATCGAACTGACATCGCAACATATACTTGAATTACAGCTCCAACCTGAACAAACACACAGTGGTAAGTGTCAAAGGCCCTGTTTACACTGTCAGGTCTTGATGCGCAATTCTGATTTGTTGCCTGTCTGTTTACATGTTCTTTTAACTGTGACCAATACTGTATCTGATTCACATATTTACATTTATGCAATTTACGACGTCACGCATGCATAAAAGCAGGTTCTAGCATCTCCGCCACACTTACCATGGTACTTTTTTACTCTTACTCGAGTAAGCGTATTTACTTGAGTAAATATTTCTGCAAGTACTTGCACTTTGACATGAGTATAGATTTTGGATACTCTTCCACCTCTGATACCGGCAGATCACTGGGTTTTGGAACAAAGCTGATCATCTCAAACGCCAAACTCAGAGTTTTATCAACTTCCTGCAGTGTGTGGGACTGGAGATCACTTTCTGTGCTCATTGATAGACTATAAAATCATTTAGGGAGCATGCGATCCGGATAACACTTATATTCTTAAATGCCGTGTATACAAAGCATCCGATGGGGCTGTGAGCTGAAGCCCATGCAGCACGAGGAAGCATCCTCAAACATGCTCATTTGTGACCCTCAGAGTCGTGCACTACAGCAGGTAAACAGGTCTGGCATGCAGGGTGAACAGTTAGACCCGTGTGTGGTTCATCTCTCTGGGTTATCTTGTTAGTTTCGTCCACCGCATGCAGTGTGAGAGTGTCTCTCCTACTCTACCTAATCTTGCCCAGCTGATTCTTGGCTCGGGACAGAGGCTGAAGCGCGATGAAGTCGTCACCTATAGCCACGCGGTTGGTGTACATCTACAGAACACACACACATAGAGAGGGGCAGTAGAGAGGAGAAAGAGTCACATGTGAAGTAATACACACACACACACACACACACACATACAAGCTACAGAGCACTAACCACACACATTCAGAAATGCAAACAGGAAACAGGAAACAAGCAGCAGAAGCAGAGAGAGAGAGAGAGAGATCTTGAAAAGTATCGGGTGTCATCCGCAGGACAGCAGATGCTGACGCCACAGACCTGTTCTGCAGCAGAGACCACAAAACACACTGACAGACACTAGCTGTGTTTCCATACACATATTTACATGCACATTTTCTAATATCGCATTAAATAATGCTTGATGATGAGCGATTACGCGCATTTGAAATTCAGTGTGTGTTAGGGGTGACCTGTGCCTCAACCGCTACAAGCTAATCGCTGTGATCTAAATCAGTGTTTCCCAAAGCTGTTCCTGGAGGCACAACAGCAGCACATAGTTTGGATGTCTTCCTTATTTGATCCATTCATCTCAGGTTTTGGAGTCTCTCTAATGTTCTGATGAGCTGGTTCATGCGTGTTTGATTAGGGAGAGACACACTTTCTGACAAAGGTCTGGTTGTGGATGCCAGGTGTGAGAGCAACAAATAATAACCTGACTTCTAGTTGATCATTTGGAAAAGTGGCAGAAGGTGGATTTCTCTGCTGAATCATCTGTTGATCTGCATCCCGATCATCACCAATACT
Source organism: Danio rerio (assembly GCF_049306965.1). Lineage (NCBI taxonomy): Eukaryota > Metazoa > Chordata > Actinopteri > Cypriniformes > Danionidae > Danio > Danio rerio. The sequence goes on from NC_133197.1 coordinate 39,084,247, forward strand.
GCTGAAGACCTACTGGAACCAGCATGGAGCCAAGATTCTCACAGAAATCAGTCAAGTTTGGTGAAGGAGAAGTCATGGTTTGGGGTTGCATTCAGTATGGGGGCGTGCGAGAGATCTGCTACATCAGCAGCCTGAGGTATCAAGACATCTGTGCTGCCCATTACATTACAAACCACAGGAGAGGGACAATTCTCCAGCAGGATAGCGCTCCTCATACTTCAGCCTCCACATCAAAGCTCCTGAAGGCAAAGAAGGTCAAGGTGCTCCAGAATTGGCCAGCCCAGACACCAGACATGAACATTATTGAGCATGTCTGGGGTCAGATGAAGGAGGAGGCGTTGAAGATGAACACAAAGACTCTTGATGAACTCTGGGAGTCCTGCTGAAGGCTTTCTTCTTCATTCCAGATGACTTTATTAATCAGTGGTTTGAGTCGTGTCAGAGATGTATGGATGCAGTCCTCCAAGCTCATGATGGAGTCAGACACAATATTCATTCTGTCTCCACTGCAGCAGGACTTTATATTCTATACTGGACATTATTTCTGTTCACTGATGACACTTTAGTCTGAGCAGAGTCAGAGCTTACTGTCCTCATCAAATCAGTCATAATCAAGACATGATCGTATTTTATTGTGCTTAAATAAGCAAAATCTAGAGGCCTTCACCTTTCATATAAGCCACTTCTGATACCAAACGATCAACTAGAAGTCAAAGTATTATTTGTTGTTCCTAATGGCGACAAGACTTTTGTCAGGAAGTGTATTAAACAAAGGTCATTACAGTTTCTGTTGGCTTTTTAATTAGATTTTTCTTCATTTATTTCTTTTTATTCTGAACACTGTTAATCATGTATCTTGATTCATGTAATCATGTAATCTTGCCTACCAGCAAGCTCTCTGAGACGTTTACAGTACATTCAAAATTCTGCTGCACGGGTTTTAACACACTTCCTCATATCACCCCTGTACTTCAGCAACTTCACTGGCTTCCTGTTCAATCACGTATTGATTTGAAGACTCTGGTTTTAACATACAAAGCAGTGCATGGGCTAGCACCCGACTACATTTGTGACCTGGTTACTCTGGCCACTCCCAACCGTAGTCTTCGTTCCTCATCTGCAATCTTGCTGTGTCAGCCACGCTGTAAACTGAAGACTATGGGTGGTCGTGCTTTTTTGTACAGTGCGCCTAAGCTATGGAATGGCCTACCTACCAGCATCAGGAATGCTGTTTCTTTGGATTGTTTTAAGAAACTTCTTAAGTCTTCTTGAAGTCTTCTTAAGACCCCGTGGACACCCTGTATTATTCATGGATTTATGTCGCTTTTAACATTTTTAAAACCATTCGATATCATTAGCCCCATTAAGAAATAATTTGTTTACGATTGTTAACCGAACAAACTGCTGTTGTCTATTGCACTTTCAGCTGAATACTAGTATCTCAAAACATTAGGGGTGTAATTGATCAACCATGATTCGCATGGATCACAACCCATGGTTCGGAACACACGTGACCCACGGATTATGCTTTTTTATACTTGTAGATAGTTCCTAAAATTGTAACGATCGCAGAGAAATCGCCTCTCTTGCCATTCAAATCCCATGTATGAAAGCATTTAGGCTTTCCTGTAAAATATAATGATGATGTAAGAAGTTGTGGTGGGATATTCAGGATGTGGTGGGTGTCTCAGGTTATTAAAGGTGTTTTCTGTCACTGCTTGTTTAGCCTGCATTAATGCATTCAGTGTAGGATCAATCATCAAAAGATCAGGATCTCAACACCCACGCAACATCAACTATGAATGATGGTGATTTGCATATACTTATTAATCCTTCCAATCGCTGCATTCAAATCTGTTAAATTTAAAAGACGGCAATATCAAGAAAGAGATTCAGTCTTTAGTCTTTTGAGTTAGTTATGAAATTACAAACAGTCAAATAACACAGCAGTACTGGGAGAGCAGCTTATAGTTCAGATAAAACCACTGATGTTTATGGTAAAGTTTAAAATCACCGTTATATGCATTTAACTCGACGCTCAAACGTGAAAGTTGTAGGCTACAATTGCATTATTTAACCAGTAGGTGGCGCCAACCAGCCATCAAAAATATGCCACTGAATAATTCTTCAAAAATGATCATCCAGCGACAAAACGTGAAGTTTTATGAGTGAATAACTGAATCATTTATCAAAAATGGGACTAAATATAAATATGGGTTGTACAAATTATGATGGTAGATTTCTGCATTGAGCGTTATCATCAACAGTAGAAGTAGCAGTGAACTTTTCACAGGACTGAATATTTTACCATTTATTTTTATTCAGCTGAGTATTTCTTTATATTATTTTTAATTCAATTTCAGGTTCTACGTTCTGTTTGTTAAAACTAAAAGTAAGCATACATATGTCTCCTCTTTTTGGCAGATTCACAGAATGGTTCGATCCATGACTAAAAAACCATTATGTGATCCGAACTGTGATATTTGTGATCCGTTTTACAACGGATATATTATAAGGCATGGCAAAGATGAAAGCATGAGTTATTAGAAATTAGTTTTTAAAATGATTATCTTTAAAAATGCATTGAAACAAATCTTCTCTCTGTTAAACATCACTAGTGAAATATTTTAAAAGAATTCAAATTCAACAGGACGGCGAATAATACAGACTTCAACAGTACACGTCAATAACATCAGCATAGATTAAACAGTGCTCTACCTGAGATTTCTGCGTGCTGGTGGGCTGCAGGTGCCGGTAAAACACCTTCTTGATGACGTCAGGAAACAGGCAGGTGATGATGATGATGATGATGGCGAACCAGGCCGAGCCGCTGGACAGAAGCTGGACGAAGACGAAGTACATGTCCTGCGTGTGAAGGAACGGCCTGACGGAGAAAAAAACCAAACATCAATTATTCTCCAATCAGTGGAAATCAACAAGCGTTTGATGTCGCTGTCAAATACACAACTAATGAGCAAGCGGGTAATTGTTTGAGGGACGGAGCCAAATATTGAGCTCTTGAACTGAGCGATCACAGAGAGCAGATCCAGAGTCCAAGAAGAAACTGTTATCACTGGGAAATCAACAACCCTTCAATAAACACCATTTAGAAGAGAAAATACCAGATTTGTACATCATTCCTGAGCAGTGTTGGGTAATCAATAAAAAAAAAAAGTCATTCATTACTAATTACATTATTGGTCAAGATTTACAATAAGGCTAATGTTAGTTAATGGATTCACTAGCAAAAGATCAAAAGAAAATCCGCACACTGCCACTTTAGCTCTCGAAAATCTTTTTAAAGTCACGTTTCGACCTGTATGGTCTTCATCAGGATAAACAATTGGAGAGCTCGAGAAATAGTAGCACAGCTCCACACATGCAATCACCTATAATCTTGATGCTTCTCGTCTATCAAACCTGAGCTTTATTTTGTATTTTTATTGGATTCGGCTCAGGTGATTGGCTGGGCCATTCTACAGCTTGTTTTTCTTTCTCTGAAAGCATTTGAGAGTTTCCCTGGCTGTGTTTTGGATCATTGTCTTGCTGAAATGTCCACCCTGGGTTCATCTTCATCCTCCTGCTAATGTAGATGTTCATGAAGCAGCTGATGTTCATTTACACTGAGGAAGGGCAGAGGGTTGCTGAAGAACTACAGGGAGATTTCAGCTGCTGTCTGGGCTTTCACTGTTTTGCCACACCTTCATTTCTTCATATGTTCAATACTTTTTTCTTGTGTCATTTCATTTTAGTACATCGAACTTCCTTTGTAAGCTAATTAAGTTTGTTTTCTTTGCATATATGGATTTCTTTGGTTGCTACCAACATCTGGTGAACATTTCAAGTCAACAGCACTTTTAGAAATGTGTTTTCTGAGAAATGGTGACGTGTTCAATACTTATTTCCCCTGCTGTATATCATCAAACTGAATGTTATTTTTGCAAGCCTGTAACCACATATTTAGGGGTTGTAATTTAATGAAGCAGCAAGGAAAACTAGCAATTAGAACATCTGCAAAAACAGATTTCTTCCAGACATATGATCTACGACGTTTATTTGAGGACCGGGAGGGAGACGCGTGATTTCCGAGATTATCGCTCGTTTGCGGGTGTTCTAAAGTCTCTGTGCATTTGTGGGAGACTCCCGAATCTTCCGGGAGACTTGGGATGTCTGTTGAATGACCTCCCGCCCCACTCAAGTCTCTCTTCATATAGCCGTATGCTTATTACATATACATAAATCACTGTGATATAACCACGCTCGGATCTTATCGCTTTCTCTCTACAATCAATCCGCTCCAGAGTTTGTTTCAATCGAGCAGAGACTACCTCATTCAAGCGATCTTGGAGCGATTGTTTTGGCGCAGATCCGAGTGCGATTGGTGGTTTCACATATGCTAAACGAACCGCGCTAACTGGGCAAACGAGACAGGCTCTGAAACAAAAGTCTAGGTGTGAAAGCACCCTAAAAAGTTTTAATAAATGGGCCAGACATTTTTGACTTTGCATACCAGGAGGCTCAGGAAATGTTCTTCCAGAAGCCCATAAAGATACAGTGCAGTGACAAAAGCTGCACAGTTTGTGAATAAAACCCAAGGTCTCCATATCCGGGACCAGGCCGTATCCTGAGCTGCTGCTGCACTGGTGGTCATGGGGGAGAGCATGAGACTGATTCCAGGGACAGACGAGTCTTCGCTGAAGCCAGCTTCCAGCCTCCACTGCTGAGACTGCAGCTCTGCACAAGACTTTTGGCCAGTGGAGAAATTAAAATGGTCGTGCCAAACTGAGTCTGGTTTCTCTCAAGGTTTTTTTTTTCTTTACTCTCCTATCAGTGAAGTTTTTTTTCCCTCTCCGCTGTCGCCACTGGCTTGCATGGTTCAGGATTGGTAGAGCTACGCATCGATGAATTTGCTCTTCAGTGTTTGAACTTTCAGCAATGGCTTTAAACCACACTGAACTGAGCTAAACTGAAATGAACTTAAACACTTAATACTGAACTACCCTGATCCAGTTACTATGACCATTTAATGACACAATCTACATTGGAAAAGCGCTATACAAATAAAGCTGAATTGAATTGAATTAAAGAGATCTAAAATAAATGTTCATTTACAATTTACAGTTCAAATAGCTGCTCAGTTATTTACTGCTGTCATTAAAAGACCAGGGGCCTCATGTACGAAGACTTGCGTGGAAATCTTACTAAAACATTGCGTACGCACAAAGCTGTAAATGTGCGTACGCAGAAAAAATTTCAGATGTATGAAACACTGCGTACGCCGAATCCCACACATATTCTTTTGTACATCTGAATGAACGTGAAACTGAGCGCAACATGCACGAGCGCAAAACCCCTCCCTGCCTCCTCCCCCGTATGAATATGCTAATGACTATGCTAATGGAAAACCTAACGAAAAAGCAACGGCAAAAGCAAGCAAAAAGAGACACTTTGAACAGAATGTGATTTGGAGGTGCTGCTTTCGGAGGTAGACCGGAGGAAAACAGTGTTATTTGCAAGTTTGTTCTCCGGAAATAACAACAAAAGAAAAAAATAGAGAGTTTAGCTAATGCGGTTAACACAGTTGGGTCTGAACATCGCACTGAATGAATTAAAACGAAATAGTGTCATTTATAGGTGTAAAATGTTGCAATACCCACAACAGTCTCAGTGGCGCCGCTCAAAACGTTCGAGCTTGAACGCGGTTCGAATCCAGCGTCTGATAAACTCCTTTTTCTTTATTCCCCCACTACATATCAGATTTTGCCTACTATTTATCACGAGAAAGACAAGTAGGAATCATTAATAAGTTTGTGCATCATATTTTATTTGCACATTTATTGAATGGAAATGTTTCTGATTCATGCATGCAAATTCATCTTCAGATAGTGTCTTTATAGCAATGTGCGTGCAGTAGATCGCTCAGATTACATTGGGAAAACAGGCGACCACTGCAAATTGCGCTTTAATGTTTAGCTGGTCAAATGTATGGTATGGAAACCTTATATACCTGCTAGATGAACCCGTCTCATACAGCTGCCATTGCAAGGCTCAGACACTTTGTAGAGAAGAATTTAACACAACTGCCTCTAGGAGTCGCCAATGGAAATAAAACACACACGCACAAAAAATGTGCATACGCCTGCCAGAAGCTGCCGTGAAGCTGCGCACATTCCCACGTTCAGTTCATTGTTAGTAAATCCAAACGTGAGCGATTCTGAGCGTGAAACCTGGCGTACGCAAAGTTTTTGTGTGTACGCAGCGTTGATACATGAGGCCCCAGGACTCCTGGTGTCAGAGTGATTCTGAACAGCTAAGGGGAAACACTGAAGCTTGTTTTCCTGCAGGTGTCATTATGGTTTTATCACGTGCGATACAGTACCAGATGATGCCGCCGTAAAACAGGGAGAAGATGAAGTAGAAGGCGATGGAGCCCCACGTGACGAAGTGATTCATCCACGTCCAGAAGTGTGTCTCTAAGGCCAGCTGTGCAGAAAACACACACAGGTGAAGCTCACGGCTCACTCACACACACTCAAACATGCAGCATCTGTGTGTGAACGTACCTTCAGTGTTACCGTAATAACCATCACAGTGAATACTAAAGTGCCAAACGTCCAGTTTCCAAACATCTGCAAAGAAGACACAGATCTTAATGACAGTCTCCAGTTTTCAGCTCAGTTCAGCTCTTTGCTTTGTTAAGGAGGGCAGATGATGCGTTGTGGTTTTGCTTAAGTGTGACTTACAAATTAAACTTTCAAACTTTAAGAAGTCTCATTTCAGTACAATTTTATATATTTTTAATATATTCCAAGAAAGTAAGTTAGCATAAGTTAGCATAATGCTAATACAAAGGCAGATGTTTCTAATGTAAGCATCTGCATTACAGTTTGAAATATTAGCATACTGCTAATCTACAGGCAGATATTACTTCTGTAAACATCTGCGTCACAGTTTAAAATGTTAGCAAAATGCTAATCTAAAGCAGATATTACTTCCACAGATGTCTACTGCAAGATTTTAAATGTTAGCATAATGCTAATCCACAAACCGATCTTACTTCTGTAAACATTTGCGCCACAGTTTGAAATATTAGCATTATGCTAATCTACAGGCAGATATTACTTCTGTAAACATCTGCGTCACAGTTTGAAATGTTGGCATAATGCTAATCTACAGGCAGACATTATTTCTGTAAACATCTGTGTCAGAGTAAAGACATATATTACTTCCTTAAACGTCTACATTCCAATTTTAAATATTAGCATTATGCTAACCTACTCTTATATCAGTTATCATGTTAATCTAGTATTGTTGTTAAACAAACATCAACGTCTGTAACAATTTAAAATACTAGCACAATGCTAATCCAAAGGCAGTTATTATTTCTGTATGTGTACGTCATAATGCTAAATATTAATATAATGTTAATCCTAAAGCATACATAACTTAATCAGATGCCTACATAAAACCTTTAAATATTAGCATAAAGCTAGATACACAGATATTACGACAAAAGACAAAGTATAAACATTTCTAATATTGATATAAATGTTTATATATATATATATATATATATATATATATATATATATATATATATATATATATATATATATATATATATATATATAGACACACACACACACACACATATTTGTTTGCAAATGCTTTAGAAGCAAAATGGCTCCTATAAAAATAACAGTTACACTTTAAACAAACAATTAAGATGTTTGACCTATTACAATGCATGTCTCCGAATGTCTGGGAAGGAGGAGCTTATATTTACAGCTTTACACATTTCCTTAAACCAATTTAATAAAAGGTAACAAACACATCATCACATGGCCTCTTTAACATGCTGCATGAGTGGCTCATCATCACGAAGCTTTCAATTCATCCAAATAAAACAGCAGCAGTCATGATCATTGCTCGATGGTTTTATACCAAACTGTCGGAAGCCTTTTCTATGGAGCCAGATTAGTCTCAAAACTAATACATTAGCAAAGATAAATTGAATTCACAAAATGTGTTTTGGATTTAGGAACAGGATTTTAGAAATTTATGAAATGTTAGGAATTTACGAATTGTGTTTGAATTCACAAACTGTTTTGAATTCACGAATTGTGTTTTGAATTTACGAATTGTGATTTGAATTTACAAATTGTGTTTTAAATTCATGAATTGTGTTTTGAATTCACAAACTGTTTTAAATTTACGAATTGTGTTTTATGCATTCATGAAATGTTTTTTGAATTGATGAATTTGATTTACATATTTCTAAACTTTATTTTTAATTTATGAATTGAATTTGCGTATTTCTGAATTGTGTTTTAAATTTATAAATTGGATTTACATATTTATGGACTGTACTTTGAGTTTACTAATTGGATTTGCGCATTTATGAATTGTGTTTTAAATTTACGACTTGTTTTGTGTATATATGAACTGTGTTTTGAATTTACAATTTGTTTTGCGTATTTATGTAGCGTGTTTTGAATTGAAGAATTTTATTTGATCATTTATGAACTGTGATTTGAGTTTACGAATTAGATTAGCATATTTATGAATTGTGTTTTGAAATTAACGAATTGTGTTTTTTTAGTATTTGTTAATTGTTTTGAATTAAATTGTGTTTTATGTATTTATGAATTGTGTTTTGAATTTTTAAATTGGATTTACATATTTATAAACTGTACTTTGAATTTACAAATTGTTTTGTTTATTTATTAACTGTTTTGAGTTTACAAATTGGATTGCATATTTACGAATTGTGTTTTGAGTTTACAAATGTTTTGTGTATTTATTAACTGGTTCGAATTTACAAATTGTGTTTTGAATGAACAAGTTGTGTTTTATGTATTTATGAATTGTGTTTCAAATTTATAAATTGGATTTACATATTTATGAGTTCTACTTTGAATATACTGTATACGAATTGGGTTTGCCTATTTATGAACTGTGTTTTTCGTTTAAAGAATTAGATTTGCATATTTATAAACTATGTTTTGAATTTACAAATAGTGTTTTATGTATTTATGAATTGTGTTTCGGGTTAACAAATTAGATTTGTATATTTACAAATTGCATTTCGAATTTGTGAACTGAGTTTTGTAAATATATCATTTCTGAGACTGATCTGGCTCCATGATTTACAGTGATGCAGAAACGTGAGCGAGGGAAGCTGTTCCAAACCGTGCCCAAACTCACCCTCCTAATTGAGCATGGCACAGAATCAAAAGCATGGAGATCGGAGCCACTCATGCAGCGAGTGCTAAAACTCCTTCATAAAGACAGCTGCTCATTACGAACACGCATGCATCAACTGGAACACACTCAACGCTTACCAGTTGCCTGTTAGCTCGCAAAATCTGAGAGCATGCAGAGCAGGAAGAGAAAGAGAGAAGCAAGAAAAAAAGAGAGAGAATATGGATAAGTAGTAAAAGCCGACATTCACTGACACCTAACCAAACGGTACAAAGTGCCAGATAACGCTGTAATTAGTTGGAGGATTGATGCTGTGTGTCTGTAACCTGGAGCAAATCAATAGTCACTAAGACTAAGTCACGGTTATTAACGTCTAAGTGCATTCATTATCTTAAGCGCTTCTGGCTGAATTATTTAGATTGCATTTCTGAGATCTATACGAAAAATCTGGAGGCTGGGCGGTATGGCTGAATATATCTTGACCGCCAAATAAACTCTCAAATAGGGCTGGATGATAAAAAAAAAAAAAAAAAAGAGTAAAATAACTTACTCGTAAAGTATAATTTACTGTAAAATAACAGATATTAAATTACAGAAATTTACTGTAAAATAACGGATATTAAATTACAGAAATTTACTGTAAAATAACAGATATTAAATTACAGAAATTTACTGTAAAATAACGGATATTAAATTACAGAAATTTACTGTAAAATAACTGATATTAAATTGCAGAAATTTACTGTAAAATAACAGATATTAAATTACAGAAATTTACTGTAAAATAACAGATATTAAATTACAGAAATTTACTGTAAAATAACGGATATTAAATTACAGAAATTTACTGTAAAATAACTGATATTAAATTACAGAAATTTACTGTAAAATAACGGATATTAAATTACAGAAATTTACTGTAAAATAACTGATATTAAATTACAGAAATTTACTGTAAAGTAACGGATATTAAATTACAGAAATTTACAGTAAAATAACGGATATTAAATTGCAGAAATTTACAGTAAAATAACGGATATTAAATTACAGAAATTTACTGTAAAATAACGGATATTAAATTGCAGAAATTTACTGTAAAGTAACGGATATTAAATTACAGAAATTTACTGTAAAATAACGGATATTAAATTACAGAAATTTACTGTAAAATAACGGATATTAAATTGCAGAAATTTACTGTAAAATAACGGATATTAAATTACAGAAATTTACTGTAAAATAACGGATATTAAATTACAGAAATATACTGTAAAATAACAGATATTAAATTACAGAAATATACTTACATTTCTGATAAATTTCTATTATTCAACATATTTTATTTTACAGTTAATTTCTGTAATTTAACAGCCGCAATTTTACGTTTTCTTAGCACCAGACCTTACTGTCCTAAAGAAATCATTAATAATCAAGGCATGATCACATTTTATTGTGCTCAAATAAGCAAAATCTAGAGGCCACTTCTGATACCAAACGATCAACTAGAAGTCAAGTTATTATTTGCCATTCCTAAATCTTGGATGGGCGACAAGACTTTGGTCAGATAGCGTATATCATGAATATATCTGTTAACTCCTACTCTGTTCAACAGAATTGTGATTATACTGTTCCACACACCTCCAGTGCAAAATCAATTTGTTTAAGTAACTAAAATCAAAACACTTTGTCACAATTGTCTGCACTTTACCTGAAAACTAGACTAGATCCAGATTAGAGATAGTTATCCAGATAGAATTTTTCACAATAAACAACACAAGACGGCAGTATTTGGCATATATATTCCTCCTCCTGTTATGAGGATATCAAAAGACGGTCATGCTAGCAAAATAAGACCCTGCCACAAAACACACACACAAAAACATGAGCCTGAACGACAGAACAGGAAAGAAAGAGCAGATAAAGAGAAGAAAGGAAGTGTGAGATTCAGACCTGTCCGTTTCCCATCAGCGTGGTGTCTTCTCCCATCAGGATGTAGGACCCGAAGAAGAAGACGAAGGCATGGCAGAAGCCCAGGACGGTCCAATACAAAAAGGTTTTGAAGGAGAGCAGGGAATTTTTACTGATGTCTCTGAAGAACGGAAAGAGCATATATATATATATATATATACACACACACACACACACACGCAAACACACAACAGTTCTTTCTGGTTCTTGAATCTGATTGGCTGATAGCCGTGCAATATTTTGCTAGTTACATCACACAAAGGCCTCTTCGCCCTTCATCTCTGTGTATTACTCCGCTCACATACAGCCATTTACAAGCAGAGGCGCTACAGTTTGACAAATATTACTGTTGTCAGACAACAAATGTACTTTTGAGGCTTTTTTAGTCTAGAATGTAGTTGTTTAGATTGCAACTATGCAGTTTATTTGCAAGAATAGTGCCTATTTTAAAATATTTACAATTTCTGAGAGCTCGTCGGCGACCAAAGGCGGTTGAACGTTGTCCATCCACAAGATGGCGCCAGGACCGCATAATAAGCCCTTGCTTAGTGTGTTTTACTAAGCGCGAATAAGAAGCTGAAAAACGGAAGCGTCACAGTTTTTAAGGTGGACCGGATGAGTCAATAAGAAGCTGCGAATAAGAAGATGAATTCAGCCTCGTCCCTCCTTTTTGCAAACACAACAGCAGTCTGGTAAGTTAGTGATTGCGCTGTTTTTTTTCTAGGTTAATTATTGTGATATTGTAACGGTCGCTTAATGTTTGATATGCATTGTGTATAAATGTCCGCTTTAAGAGGACTATTCCTGTGGTTGTTTTACCTTTGAGATGTAAGCACGCATGTATGGGAGCTCAGTTCAGTTCAGCGAGCTCCGAGGAGAAGTGTGTGATGGTCGCTCTACCGCTGTATTATTCATTTATTTCAATAATGTACCATTTGACGTTTGAGTGTATTAAGGGGCCAATAGAAAGAGCTAAATACTTAAATCAAGGGGGGGGGGGGGGGGGCTAATAATTCGGACTTCATCTGTATATTGATTTGAATAACGATAGCGTCATGATTACAATTATGACCAAAATAATCGCGATTATGATTGTTCCCCATAATCGAGCAGCCCTAATTGTCATAGATGTGTGTGTGTGACAGTCATCTGTAGCATGTTGAAGCGCTGGTCGTGGGCTTTTTACCTGTAAAGTGCTGGTTTGCTCTGCAGAACGTGAGGATGCACCAGCTGCTCAAACAGACTGTACACCAGTATGGGCAGAGAGGTGAAGCAGATATTATACAGCGTCAGATACACGCTGTCATAGAGAGTCTGTCGAGCACAAGAGAGCATGTCAAACATCTGCAATGAAAACTGAGAAAAATCACACTGTTCATGTGGAGAGAAAGCACTGCGGAAATCAAAGAGTGCCAGCAACCAACAGTCTCCCTTTCTGTTCAACAGAAGGAAAAGAAAATAACTTATAAAGAATTAAAACCAATAAACAATGAGATTATTATCATTTTACTATAGAAGTTAATGGGTGCCAGCAACCAACATTCTTCAAAATATCCCCTTTTGTGTTCAACAGAAGGAAAAAAAAACCATAAAGGTATAAAACCAATAAATAATGAAGTAATTGTCATTTCACTATGGAAGTCAATGGGTGCCAGCATTCAACATTCTTCAAAATATCTTCTTTTGCGTTCTATAGAAGTAAAAATAAACCAATGAAGGTATAAAACCAATAAACAATGAGGTTATCATTTTACTATGGAAGTCAATAAATGCCAGCAACAAACATTCTTCAAAATATCTTCTTTTGTGTTCAATACAAGGAAAAATAAACCTGTGAAGGTATAAAACCAATAAACAATGAGGTAATTATTATTTTACTATGAAAGTCTACTATGGAAGTCGATGGTGCCAGCAACCAGCATTCTTCAAAATATCTTCTTTTGTGTTCAATAGAAGAGAAAATTAATTCTCGAAGGGATAAAACCAATAAACAATAGGGTAATTAACATTTACTATGGAAGTAGATGAGTGCCAGAAACCAACATTCTTCAAAATATCTTCTTTTGTGTTTAATAAAAGAAAAAAAATACCCATGAGGGTGTAAAATCAATAGATGAGGTTATTATCATTTGCTATGAAAGTCAATGGGTGCCAGCAACCAACATTTTTCAAAATATCCTCTTTTGTGTTCAACAGAAGAGAAAAAAAACCCTATAAAGACTTAAAACTAATAAACAATGTAGTAATTTTCATTTTACTATGGACGTTGTTGGCTGCCAGCAACCAATATTCTACAAAATATCTTCTTTTGTGTTCAATAGAAGAGAAAAAAACCCCATAAAGGTTTAAAACCGATAAACAATGAGGTTATTTTCATTTAGTATGGAAGTCAATGGGTGCCAGCAACCGATATTCTTCAAAATATCTTCTTTTGCGTTCAATAGAAGGAAAAATAAACTCATGCAGGTATAAAACCAATAAACAATGAGGCTATTTTCATTTACTATGGAAGTCATGGGGTGCCAGCAACCAACATTCTTCAAAATATCCTCTTTTGTTTTCAACAGAAGAGAAAAAAAAAACCTATAAAGACTTAAAACTAATAAACAATGTAGTAATTTTCATTTTACTATGGAAGTCGATGGGTGCCAGCAACCAACATTCTTCAAAATATCTTCTTTTGTGTTCAATAGAAGATAAAAAAACCTATAAAGGTTTAAACCAATAAACAATGAGGTTATTTTGATTTACTATGAAAGTCTTCTGTGTAAGTCAATAGGTGCTAGCAACCAACATTCTTCAAAATATCTTCTTCTTTTTGTTCAATAAAGAAAAAAAATACTCATAAAGGTTCAAAACCAATAAACAATGAGGTAGTTTTCATTTACTATGGAAGTCATGGGGTGCCAGCCACCAACATTCTGCAAAATATCCTCTTTTGTGTTCAACAGAAGAGAAAAAAAAAAACCTATAAAGACTTAAAACTAATAAACAATGTAGTAATTTTCATTTTACTATGGAAGTCGATGGCTGCCAGCCACCAACATTCTTCAAAATATCTTCTTTTGTGTTAAATAGAAGAGAAAAAAAAACCATAAAGGTTTAAAACCAATTAACAATGAGGTTATTTTCATTTACTATGGAAGTCATGGGGTGCCAGCAACCAACATTCTGCAAAATATCCTCTTTTGTGTTCAACAAAAGAAAACCCACCCAATAAAGGTTTATTTTTTTCATTTTTGGCCGCAGCATTCCTTTAAAAAATATCCTGTATCAACAAAAACGGTAGCATCAGGAGACACTTACTTGCTGAGAGAACAGACAGAAGAACTGGTATAAAAACTGGGGAGTGATAAAGCACACATTCTGCAGAAGAAAAACACAGAGAGCATTATAAACACAGCCAGCTCATAAACACAACACAACACATCTCTCAATCTGAGAACACGTACCTTGTAGAAAAAGTATTGCACGAGGGTTGCTATTCTAATGTAGTAGAAATGGCCGTGCACAAGCAGCAATTTGGCGAGGAATTTAAACCTCGCGATTGCATAGTCGCTGTTTCGCACGGCTTGCCTTCCTTCTTTTCCCATGATTCCTGCACAGACGGGACATTTCAAGTCTTTTTAAGGATCTGCGAACACCCTGAATTATTACAGCACAGATATGCTCAAGATATCATACAACACTAAAAGATTTCTCTTAATTTAAATAACCTCAATCAGCCCCTTTGAGAGTGTGGCACCTACCAATACCAACGTGAGCCTCTTGGATCATGCTGACGTCATTGGCTCCGTCACCAATGGCTAATGTGATGGGCTTCTCTGGGGATGTTTTCAACAGTCGCACCACCTGCCAAACACACAGGAGCCATTAACACCAGCGCTATGAAAACAACAGGCCAGTGTTGGGGCAGTTTGAGTGCTGTTCGGGATGTTTTCATCCGCTCCGGGGCGAGTTTAAGGTCACAACTTTCTCTGTGTTTCAGCAAATGGAATGACTTTTGGAGAAAAATCTTATTTTTACACACATTTTGGGAAAATACTTTGAAGATTTGGGAACAGGTTAAATTTGTTATTTTCCTGTTGATCATCAGTTGCAGTGCAATGAAAAAGCTTCGTTTCTGGCTTATATATGGAGTATAGTGTGTGTGTGTGTGTGTGTGTGTGTGTGTGTGTGTGTGTATTGGTGTGTTCACACCAGATGCGGAAGAATGAGGCGGTGCAACTGATGTGATTTGCGTCAATCAGGCGACACGATTGATGTGAGTCACGTGAATAAAGTGGTGCAAATGGTGCGATCCATGTAAATTAAGCGGGGTGAACAATGCGATATGTGGGAATGAGGCGGCGTGAATAATGCCATTCGCGTGAATTAGGTGGCGTGAACAATGCGATTTGTGGGAATGAAAATGCGCGAATGATGCGATTTGCGTGAATAAGGTGGCACAAATGATGAGATTCGCGTGAATTAGGCGGCGTGAACAATGTGATGTGTGAATGAGGCGGCGATTGATAATGCGATTCGCATGAACGAGGCGGCACCATTGTGAATGACGCAGCGCAAATTATGCGATTTGTGTGAAGGAGGCGGCGCAAAAGATGCAATTCGCATGAATGAGGCAGAGCAAAACATGAAATTCATGTGAATGAGCGGCGCAATTGATGTGGTTCATGAGAATGAGGCAACGTGAATGATACGATTTGCGTCAATAAGCCAGTAAGAATAAAGTGATTCACGTAAATGAGGTGCCACAAAATACGCGATTTGCGTGAATAAGGTGGCGCAAAAGATGCGATTCCCGTGAATGAGGCGGCGCGATTGATGCGATTTGTGAGAATGAATCATCGTGAATGATACAATTTGCGTGAATAAGCCAGTAAGAATAATGCAATTTGTGTAAATGAGGTGGCGCAAAAGATGCGATTCCCATGATTGAGGCGGTGCGAACTATGCGATTTTTGTGAATGAAGTGGTGTGAATGGTGCAATTAGCGTGAATGAGGTGGAGCAAAAGATACGATTCAAGTGAAACATCGAGAATGATGCAATTGGCATGAATGAGGCGGCATGATTTACGTGATTGACGTAAATGACGCAGCATGAATGAGGCCGCGCAAAAGATGCGACTCGCGTGAATTGGCGAGAATGATGCGGTTTGTATAAATGCAGCAGAACGATTGATGCGATTCGCATGAATGAGTCTGCGCGATTAATGCGATTTGCTTAAAAGAGGCAGCGAGATTTGCGTGATCAAGGCGGTGCGAATGATGCAATTCGCATGAATAAGGCGGCGCAAATGATGCAATTTGCATGAATTAGGGGGCGCAAATGATGCAATTTGCATGAATAAGGCGGCAAAAATGATGCAATTCGCATGAATAAGGCTGCGCAAATGATGCAATTTGCTTGAATAAGGCAGCGCAAATGATGCAATTCGTATGAATAAGGCGGCGCAAATGATGCAATTCGCATGAATAAGGCTGCGCAAATGATGCAATTTGCTTGAATAAGGCAGCGCAAATGATGCAATTCGTATGAATAAGGCGGCGCAAATGATGCAATTCGCATGAATAAGGCGGCGCAAATGATGCAATTCGCATGAATAAGGCGGCGCAAATGATGCAATTCGTATGAATAAGGCGGCGCAAATGATGCAATTCGCATGAATAAGGCGGTGCAAATGATGCAATTCACGTGAATTAGGCGGCGCAAATGATGCAATTCGCATGAATAAGGCGGCGCAAATGATGCAATTCGCATGAATAAGGCGGCGCAAATGATGCAATTCGCATGACTAAGGCGGCGCAAATCATGCAATTCGCATGAATAAGGCGGCGAAAATGATGCAATTCGCATGACTAAGGCGGCGCAAATCATGCAATTCGCATGAATTAGGCGGCGCTAATGATGCAATTCGCATGAATAGAGCGGCGCAAATGATGCAATTCGCATGAATAAGGCGGCGCAAATGATGCAATTTGCATGACTAAGGCGACGCAAATGATGCAATTTGCATGACTAAGGCGACGCAAATGATGCAATTCGCGCAAATGAGGCAGTGCGAACGATGTGATTTGTGTGAATGAGGCGGCACAAACAATGTGATTCACGTGAATGAGGCAGCGCGAACGACGCATTTTGTGTGTGAGGCGCCGGGACTGATGCAATTCTTGTGAATGAAGCACCGCAAATGATGCAATTTGCATGAATGAGGCACCACGATTAATACGATTTGCCTGAATGAGGCGCCACAAACAATGCTTAATCAACCAAACGTGTATATTCCATACAAGCTAAAGCAGATGGGTCAGATCTTGTCCAGTGGCTCACGATGCGCTCGTGGAATTCATTTAACTGGGTGTGTCTGGAAGGCGCGAGCGCGTCACGCCACTTGTGCACACAAGCCGAGCACATAATTCTTTGCTTTCACGTCTTTGCAATTCATAAATGTGATTATAATGGAAGTCAATGGGGCAAAAACAGCCCTGAACATAATGAAAGGGTAGTCATCTTGATCAGTACACAAGGGTTAACAGTGAGTATTGAGCATGGCCTCTGGGGGATAGAGTGTGATGTGGACATGAGGAAGGGTCAGCGAGCTCACCTTGGCTTTCTGGAGAGGTGCCATCCTGCAGCAGAGCACCGCCGAGCAGTTCTTACACACCTCCATGAAGAGTTTCTCATGCTCCCGCAGAGCCAGAGACAGACTGGCCCCGTCCACCACCAGCCCATGCTGGATCACATGATCCTCTTTAATCCTGGACAAACACAAAACAGCATCACAGCCATCCGCAAACACAACACTGAACTCCTCAAAGCACTTTCAGCATATAGATCCTGCCTGTAATCGCTGTAAATCCCAGACACTCATATGCTTTGCTCTGGTGTAGAGCTTAGCGGCTTTTGAGACACTATTTCTAAAACGAAATCAGTTTTTTTTGGGGTGTATTCGTCTCCGCTTGCTCAGTGATCGCCATTTTTGGGATTTCATCATTATATGATCCTCTTTGATGCTGGACAAGCACACAAACACCATCACACCCATCGCAAACACACCACTGAACTACTCGCAGACATCATATCGGCATTTTATCTGGACTATATATTACAAACAGGGCTTGACATTACCTTTTTTGATCGCCAGAAACTGTGACTAGTATATTTCCAACATTACTAGCCCCTCACCGATTTCACTAGTCACACTTTTCTTGTTGGGAAAATATATTTTATACACATAAACATGATTTTGACATGCTAAAATGACTTGATTTAGATTGTTATCTCCACATGCTTCCTTATTCATTTCTCTTTTTGTGTCGTGTATGAGCTCAATAATCATAAGCAATTGGGTCATGCTTTCATAGTATTACAATTAGTATTTATTTAAGATGACTTTTCAGAGCTCAAAATGAAGGATTTACCAAATTTATCCCTGACCACACTAACCATAAACAATCAAGTATTTCTAAGCCACAAATTTAAAATATGTCAAAACAAGCAAAATACAGCTGTATACTAAACTTTTTATATAACAAAACATGTGCACAGTAATCTGTCCAGGCTAAAGATCACCAGTTAACTACCCATAAATAGTGAGTTAATCTCCCATATTAAAGCAATGTTATTGTAAAAAATGATAATTAAACCATGTTAAAGCAAAAGAAAGCAGGTAAAAAAAACATACCGTGAGTGATAATGAAAGGATGATGTCACACACACGGTTAAAGTTAGACTCATAAATAATCCCTTGAAAGAAAAGCTAACGCGAAGCAACTAGGGGTGTCACGATTTCGATTTTTAATCGAAATCGATCAAAATTTATGCTTAATTTCGATTATCGAATCAAAAAATAGAATCGTCGATGCTGCCACGCCCCCATGTCACGTCAGCTTGGCTTGCCAAGCGGGAAAAAAACAGGCTTGTTGAAGTGCTTGTTAAACTGCAGAAGCAGGAGACCCGTCGACAGAGCTTAAACCCTCTCCTCTTTCAATGAAGTCGCCGGTGTGTAAGCATTTTGGATTTCCAGTAAGTTATGTTGACAACGTTCGTGTTGTCGACAAAAAAAACGTACGGTTCGTCCGATAGACAACACCGGCATCGCGATCCTCCGCCCGCGAAAAGTACACACTCAGGCCCTGTTTACACTGTCTTTGTTTTTAAATGGCATTTTAGAACGACAACGATTTGACATCCACAGTGGCGTGTAGCATTTCTGAGCAGCCCTCCTTCCTCTCTACCTCTGAAAATGCACATCACGTGACCACACAGACACAGACGCACACACAGCCATGCGCTCGAGACAGCAGGTCCAGGCAGTCAGAGGACTGCTTCAATCTTTCACTCACTTGTACTTTGTCATTTTAGCGAACACCTCAGATACTGTTGGCTGGTTCCTGTTGGTTGTGCGTCTTTTTTACCGACGCCATTATAACGACACAGATCACTGCCTATTCACGAGTCCCGCAGAAAAAGTGATTGACAGGAGGTAATTATGTGTGTATCTTGGCTTTATTCATTTACTGTATGATTTGTTTATGGGTAAAACAAAGACCATGCAGGTCAGGTAGTTTAAACGGTAGGCTACGAATAATTAATTCCTCATCAATTAATTAATTATTCATAATCAAAAATCGAATCGAATCGTGCCTTTAGAATCGAAAATGTAATTGAATCGAGGATTTGAAGGATCGTGACACCCTTAGAAGCAACCTGTGCTGCTTGCAAAAAGAGAAATCTGGAGCTCTTGAAAGCAGCAAGACTGTGGATGCATGTTCATTTGTCTAGTCTATTTGAAAGAGAGCTGATCACATCAGTTGTGTTTCTAGGCACAGTTGCTTCACGCAAGGAAACAGGAGCGCATACGCGTTTTAAACAGTCGTGCGCATCACCTCAGCTGTTAGCGCGAGTAATTATCCTCTAATTTGGTTTTCATCTGCTTGCACAAACGCAATTATTTTTGTCAGTCGTGTTGCTTCTCAATTCTAAGATCACCTTTGCATGCATATTGGACCATCCTTATTGTCGAACCCTGCTTTTAAGAATTATTATCCAGGGAAAATGATTTTCAAAAAGCCAAAGTGGTTAGAAATGGTGTCTGTCTAACCTGCCACCGCTGAAATCTACCCGCATTTGGCGGGTGTTAAAGTCAAGCCCTGATTACAAATTTAATAAAACATAAATAATTTTGTTTTCAGAAATAATAAGTCAAAATTAAGTGAGTTTTTCCTTAAAACAAGCAAAATTATCAGCCAGTTTGGTAAGTAAAATTATCTTACTTCATAGCAAAAAACAAATTACATTGCTTACCCTATTGGCAGTTTATTTTGCTTCTTTTAATGAAAAACTGGTGACCTTTGGGGTAACATGAGTCACCCAGAATTAATAAAGATGGCCAAGACAGATATGCTCATTCATTCATTCACTTTCTTTAAGGCTTAGCCCCTTTATTAATCTGGGGTCGCCACAGCGGAGAAAAAACACCAACTTATCCAGCATATGTTTTACGCAGTGGATGCCCTTCCAGCTGCAACCCGTCCCTGGGAAACATCCATACACTCCTATTCACACACATACACTACGGACAATATAGCCTACCCAGTGTAGGGGAAACCAGAGCACCTGGAGGAAACCCACGTGAACGCGGGGAGAACATGGAAACTCCACACTGAAATACCAACTGACCCAGCCGACGCTGAACAAGCAACCTTCTTGCTACAGTGTTAACCACTGAGCTACCGTGCCGCCAGTATTTGCCCCAGAATTGTATTTATTTTGAGTGCATCTTAACTCAAATAGCGTCACTGTCAGACCACTGCTGAGTGAAATAAATACACTTGAATGGTGTGTGAATCTGTGTACCTCCGGGCCAGCCTGCGGAGCTGCTCTGCGCACTCGTTGTCTGATTTCTGCTGCACGAGTTCCAGGATGTTCATGGTGCGATGGAAATGACCACAGGAGAGGCTCACGCTGACCGCCGTCTCG
This sequence comes from Danio rerio, assembly GCF_049306965.1. NCBI lineage: Eukaryota > Metazoa > Chordata > Actinopteri > Cypriniformes > Danionidae > Danio > Danio rerio. The sequence continues at coordinate 39,105,402 of NC_133197.1, forward strand.
TGCTTGTCTCCTGTCAACACCCACACTTTGATTCCAGCCAATCGCAGAGCTTCGATTGTCTCCTGGACCTTATCCTGAAGCCTGCATACACACAAACACAGAAAATCAGTTCAGTTCAATGTAAACATTATTAGGCGTGTTGCAGTAAATTGCACAACAGATGTGTTCCCTTGTGTTGAAACTGCAAACTGAAAAGGTGAATTGAAAATCTTCCTAATCAAATCAGTCCCACAAAATCTCAGACCTTTTGATTTGAAAAAGCAATGACAACTTTTATTTTCTTCGCATTAACAGGTCACATGAAGTAGACTAAGTAATACGATATGTTATTTTTTAGCAACACTTAAATATTGCTGAAGGATTTGTCAGTATTGATGCCAATACTGGCCAGATTTTGATACCAGTAACAATACCGATACCAATATGGGCACGATACTAGTACTTGATACCAATACTGAAACCAATACTAGCCAAATTACGATACAGGCCTGATTTCAATACCAGTAAAAATCTGTACAGATACCGATATGGGCACAATACCTGATACCAAAACCAGCAATGATACTAGCCTGATACAGATACTGGTCTGATTTTGATACAAGTAGGCTACCAATACAATTACCGATACCAAAATGGGCACAATACCAGTGCCCAATACAGACTCTGAAACCAATACTGACACCAATACTGGCCCAATTTACAGATACTGACCCAATACCTATACAGGCCTGATTTCGATACCAGTATCAATACCGATATGGGCACAAAACCAGTACCTGATACCAAAACCAGTACTGATTTCGATACCAGTAGGCTACCAATACAATTACCGATACCAATATGGGCACAATACCAGTGCCCAATACCAATTCTAAAACCAATACTGATACCAATACTGGCCCAATTTTGATACCAGTACCAAAATCAGTACCAATACAGATATGGGCACGATACTAGTAGCCGATACCAAAAAGAAAGCCAATACTGATACAGATACTGGCCCAATTTCGATAATAGTATCAGTACCAGTATCGATAACGACATGGGCACAATACCAGTACCTGATACCAAAATCAGTAATGATACTGGCCTGATTGTGATACCAGTAGGCTACCAAAACTATTGCAGATACCGAAAGGGCACGATACCAGTGCCCAATACTGATTCTGAAACCAATACTAATATCGATACTGTATACTAGAAACCAATACTAATAGTCCTGATACCGGTATGGGTACAATATATGCACCTAGTAACAATACCGAATCCAGTACTGATACTGGCTTAATTTTGATACCAGTACCAATACTTTTACCGATATCGATATAGGCACGATATCAGTGCCTGATAGAAATTCTGAAACCAATACTGGCCCAATTTTGATACCAGTACTGATACCAATATGGGCTCAATACCAGTACCAATATGAGTTCAATTCTGAAACCAGTACTTACACCCATACTGGCCCGATACTGATGCTGGCTTGGTTTCAATACTAGTACCAATACCAAAGCTGATATGGGCTAGATATAGATATTTACAGACAGACAGACAGTAGTAGACCAGTGGCTCAAAATATTAATGGAGTGGCTTCACAACAACTCAATGAATGGTCTTGAGTGGCCCAGCCAGAGTCCAGATCTAAATCCCATTAAGCATCTCTGGAGCGATCTGAAAGTGGCTGTATACCGTCGCTTCCCATCAAACCTGACAGATCTTGAGAGGTAGTGCAAAGAGGAATGGGCAAAAATTCCCAAAGACAGGCGTGCCAAGCTAGTGGCGCCATATTCAAAAAGACTTGAGGCTGTAATCGCTGCCAAAAGTGCATCAACAAAGTATTAAACAATAAGAAGTTCCCTAAAAATGCTTATTGTTTCGACTGGGGACTAGAAATTGTATGTCTCTTCAGAATAATAGTTATAACTGCTTGTTAAAATGCTCATGGGAATCACCGCAGTCACGTCTGTGTGTCCCAGCATGCCTTCACGGGTTTGAGTCGAGCTGCTGCTGGCATGCTGACAGAGATTGATGGCAGATCTTCAGTCCACAAAGAGTCACGTGATTCAAAGCGACACGTCAAACAGCATTAGCAGCAGCACACACACACAGAGTGACTCACTGCTGTCCAATCAGCATGGGTGTGTGTGCGTGTGTGAAGTCACCCTCATTACTGCTCGCTTGACATTCACTCTGATTTATAGGATGTGGAAAGCGCACTAATGTTCACAGGTTGAGTTGTGCACTTCGGAAGATTGGATTCTTCACCGCTGTCGTAAGAAAAACAGTCCAGGGGCTGGATTCGATTAAAAGAAATGAGTTTTGAAATGTCTCCTGATAAAAAGCTGAGAAATTTGTAAAATGTTTTTAAAAAGACACCTAATTTTACCCCTTTTTCAAGATTTCAGACTAGTGTTTTGTGTCTCCAGAATGTGTCTGTACAGCTTCAGCTCAAAACACCCATCGCTAGGCCCACACGGAATCTGCGCGCGCAGAATTCCGCTGATTTCTGCAGATTTTTAGCCCATCATTAATTCAGTTTATTTACTTGAATGATGTGTGTAAATCTAAATTCATTCAGTTTTATTATTAAGTGATATTAGTGACTAATATGAAAATGTTCATCTGATTTATGCACAGTGCAGTTTGTAAAGTCATATTTTCTGACTTTTAGTAAAGATATTATATGAGAGGCTTGCTTTGTTTACCAAATAAAGTGAATCTAATTGGAATTGTAATTTAAACATTAAATAAAAGTTGAAAGGTTTTACTTTTTATTGACATATTAAAGTTTTAGTTATGATACTCCCAAAATAATTCTGCAGAAATCTGCAGATTTTAACCAAAATTCTCCGCAGAAATAGCAAAAAAAACTTCTGCAGATTTCATCTGCACCCTGCACATCAGATTATTTATTATACCCATTAGAATATAGGACATTTTAGCTGTTTTTGTTGACTGTATCTTTAAGGCAAATGAGCTAATCCGCTTGTTAAGTGATGACGTGTTTTGTGACGTATGTAATACTGTTTCCGGGTCCAAGCCGCCATTCATTTGAGTGGAGAAATCATTCGTTTATGATCGCGTTTTATTCCTATCACACATTAAAGTTAATTTTATATAAAGTCATAGTGTACACAACAATCTCTGGGCTTGCTGCATAACAAATACCAAAATTTTAACAATTAATAAAACAATGAATCACTTTCTGGCCATCGGATATTAGGCATGGACATATATATTGCGATCGTGACTTTCGAAAGTATTAAATCGCTTTGTAAACGTTTATTATTACCATTTTATGAATCTCCCCATTCAGTTGAATAGAGCGCTTGGACCCGGAAGCCGCTCCGCGTGACATCACACTTAACAAGCGGATTCTCCCTGTCAGCAGAGCCATAGAGATCTGTCTGTATTGCACAGCACAGTGACAGACAAGAATGAAGCAGATCTCCCCTACTACAGCCCCGTTTTCTGTTTAACAGAGAGCAGATTTCTCAACACATTTCTACTCATAATAAATGATTTATTTTATCTTTGCCATGATGACAGTAAATAATATTAGACTAAATATTCTTCAAGACACTTCTATACAGCTTAAAGTGACATTTAAAGGCTTAACTAGGTCAATTAGGTTAATTAGGCAGGTTAGGGTAATTGGGCAAGTTATTATATAATGATGGTTTGTTCTGTACACTATCAAAAATAGCCTAATGGGGCTAATAATATTGACCTTAAAATGGTTTTAAAAAAAATTTAAAACTGCTTTTATTCTAGCCGAAATAAAGCAAATAAGACTTTCTCCAGAAGAAAAAATATTATCAGACATACTGTGAAAATTTCCTTGCTCTGTTACACATCATTTGGGAAATATTTAAAAAAGAACAAAAGGGGGGTGAATAATTCTGACTTTAACTGTAATATTTATATATTTATACACTGACTGGATGTTGTCAGCCTGTGTAACTTTACTTCAGCAACTTTTAAAATTAAGATCTGTTTAAAAACATTTAAGACCTACAACACAAACCTTTTTTGGTGCAGCTTGTTTTTTTAAAGGCCTAAAATTTTGCTTTTGCACTTTCAGACATTTTAAAAGGACACCCTGCGTTATACACCTAGAAGACAGAATGTGTGCGTGTGTGTCTGACTCACTTGTCCTCCACCCCAGTGGCCCCCAGCAGCTCCAGGTCTCTTTCGATGAAGTTGAAGACCTCCACCAGTCTCTCCTCTCGCTGCTGAAGAGCCGTCCGGGCCTCATGGAGCCGCCGGTCCACATCTCTGTACTCGTCCGCACTGAAGTGCCTGCAGGCCACCACCAGTGTCCTCAAACCCTTCTGTAAAACACACAGCAACATCAGCTTAAAGGTCCCATCAAAATAAAATAAAGTTTTAAAGACGTTACTATCAGTATTGTTAGTTCCAAGGATATCTATAAGCTAGTGCGCACTAAAACAGCAACAAAATGAGCGTTTAGAAGATATAAAACTGAAATTAAGCTTGTAGTTTGTCACTTCTGCCTAAATCAGGGATGTCCAGACTCGGTTCTGAAGGGCCCGTGTCCTGCAAAGTTTAGTTCCAACCCCAATCAGACACACCAGGGCTAGCTAATCAAGCTCTTACTAGGCTTTCTAGAAACATCCTTGCAGGTGTGTTGAAGCAAGTTGGAGCTAAAATCTGCAGGACACCAGCCCTCCGGGACCGAGTATTAAATACAGAGTCCACTCGGTAGCTCCAGGACCGAGTGGACATCACCGGTCTAAATGGATCAATGGATTTATCACCAATCAAATGCTCTCTTGTGTCTGACCTGCCCCGCCCCCTTCAAGATGCTACATTTGATGTGCTTAAGCTCAAGTAGTGGTGATAAAAACACAACCCTATTGGCTGTTTTTTTTAAAGGGGGAGGAGCTACACTACTCCTCGCCCTCTCTTCATGTGTCAGCTGTGAGCACGTCAAGCATTAAATAACAAACGCACACTTCAAAGCACTTCACGGGAGGTTTCAAGCACTGCACTTTAGAGATCTGAGTCTGGACAGAAGATATTTATGGTATTGAAGAAAATAAAGTTGTAGAATGGGTTTGCATTGAGATTTCTTTGTTGTTGCATTGCTGTTTTTTGAACATGACTGATGGTAAAGAGTGTTTTGAGAGTTTTTTATTTCCCTTTGTGATCACAACTTGTGGGTCTGTATATGAACAGAAGTTAGAAAGACTTTTGTAAGGTTTCCTGCTTATATATATATATATATATATTAGTGATGTAACAATATTGTAAATACCGTCATACCGCAATAGTAATTTTTTTCAGTATCACCGTAGGCGCATGACTCAAAACTATATTTCTGAGAAAAGTTTGCTCAGGCGAATGAAGCGAACGGGAGGTAGCGGGAACTACAATTCCCATCAGCCCAGGCGTGGCCATCATCCTTTGTGGTCTGTTGTCACTACAGATCCAGTAATGCGGAAATGGAGTGTGCTGCTGGTAGCGAGAAGAAAAAGAGCTGGAAATGATCGAACCTAAAGCGGGTTTTAAATAAGGATGTGTGGAAGCATTTCGGTTTCTTTCTAAAAAGATACGACAAAGGAGAAAAGGTGACAGACAAAGAAAAAAACAGTATGCAGGCACTGCCAGACTGTGGTGAAATATAAGTCGGGGAATACGACTAAAAACAGTCATGGGGACTGCAGAACACAGCACACTTGTTAGATTGATGCAGACATTGACTTGTACCGCAAAGAGACCTCTATCTCACTCATGGCTTGTCCTCTCAAGTGTTGGAAAGACAATGCACAACGTTACCCACTGCTGTCAACCTGGGCTAAATCACATCTCTCTGTCCCAGAAACCTCAGTCCCAAATGAGAGGGTTTTTTTCTGTTGCAGGGGACATGCCCAGATCCCAGCTTTCACTAGATTATAGTTATATGATCATTTTCCTTAAAAACCCATCTCTATCAAAGTGAGTGAGTGATTAAATGTTGAATGTGATGAGTTTTCAACAATACTAAATGAAAACTTTATTTATTTTTTATATGGTTTAATAGTTTTTTGTTATTAAAATTGAAAAATTGAAGTTCCTGTTTCGAAGCTTACAGATAGATGGCTGGTTTGTATGTCATTGATATGTTCAGTGCTAGGGTAAATAAACACTTTTGGCACTTTTTTCGAGTCTTTTCATTAGTTTTGTTTTTCCTGTAAATTATTCAATAAATACCGTACCGTGCCATTCATACCGAGGTATTATATCGTACGGTGACATTCTGATACCGTTACATCCCTAATATATATATATATATATTTTTTTTTTTTTATTTTTTTTTTTTGGACTTATTTGACAGTGACACACTGTCTGGCAACCCAGAATTATTAAGGAAACGTTACAAGGTAATTCCTCGATATTTAACAGAATAATTTGAGGTTGTTGCATATTATTCGGTGTGAGTGGTGTGTGGGTGTGTGTGTGTAGGTAAGAAAAAGTGTTGCTTTGTGTGTAGTTGGCATAGTGTATGAGTGTTTGGTATTGTGTGAGTGTAGAAACAATGTATGGGAGAGAGAGAGAGAGAGTCTGTGTGTGTGTGTGTGTGTGTGACAGACACCGGTGCTGTGGTTGTGAAGTCTCTCTCCTGGGTTTCTCCACAGCTGATAATGAGGACACACACTGAGCTAATTAACCGCACGGCTTCATCAACATCCTCTCAATTAATAAAACCCAACTCTGAGCTTCAGAACTCAACTTCACACACTCTGAGGATCAGCCAGTGCTGCTCTACACCCACAGTGGGGTTCAGGAGCAGTGTGCAATGTTGAGCCGACTCTGGCAGATTCTAAATGCTGTTTTAATGATGTTGAGCTGATATTATGGAGTTTTTAGCTCACTTAACAAAACAAAAACAATTAATAACATATCATGAGAGTCTAAATAAACCAGACAGAATGAGAATGAATATTGAGCTTATTCTTTCACAGCTGTTAGATCCTATTGGCTTGAGACATCTGTTCTCATGCACTTCTGTTGATTTATAGCTGTAAAAACAGCTTGTTATGCTGCTTGATGTTGGTATGAACTGTTATTAGCATTTGTGTAACATTTGTAATGTGATCTTTTATTACATTATTGTCATAAACACACTTGCTTGGAGCTTAATGGTTTACTGTGGTTTATTATTCATAGTCTCAGAAGTCCTAAAAATATTGAAAAAATAAACAAATAAATGCATTCCACCTTGCAAAATGAGTTCAAAAAGAATACAGAATACAAATCAAGCTATGAAAGCAAAAATAGGTCTTTATAATTTTTTGTCATTTATATTTACACTCACCGGCCACTTTATTAGGTACACTTTAGTAGTACTGGGTTGGACCCTTTTTGCAATCAGAACTGCCTCGATCCTTCATGGAGATTCAAGGTACTGGAAATATTCCTCAGAGATTTTGCTCCATATTGACATGATAGCATCACACATTTGCTGCAGATTTGTCTGCTGCACATCTCCCGTTCCACCTCATCTCAAAAGTGCTCTATTGAATTGAGCTCTGGTGACTGTGGAGGCCATTTGAGTACAGTGAACTCACTGTCATGTTCAAGAAACCAGTCTGAGATGATTCACGCTTTATGACATGGTGCCCATCCGTCTCAAGGTTGGACGTGTTGTGTGTTCAGTGATGCTCTTCTGCAGAGCTCGGTTGTAACGAGTGCTTATTTGAGTTACTGTTGCCTTTCTATCAGCTGGAACCAGTCTGGACTTTCTCCTCTGACCTCTGGCATCAAAAAGGCATTTGCGCTCACAGAACTGCCGCTCAACTTATATTTTCTCTTTGTCGGACCATTCTCTGTAAACCCTAGAGATGGTTGTGCGTGAAAATCCCAGTGGATGAGCAGTTTCTGAAATACCAGCCCGTCTGGCACCAACAACCTTGCCATGTTCAGTCACTTAAATCCCCATTCTGATGCTCGGTTTGAACTGTAGCAGATCGTCTTGACCATGTATACATGCCTAAACACATTGAGTTGCTGCCATGTGACTGGCTGATTAGAAATTTGCATTAACGAGCAGTTGGACAGGTGTACCTGTAAGTGGCTGGTAAATGTAGTATATATATATTCAAAATAATGGAGTTCTTTATTTATTTTTAATTATTATTATTTTTTTTAAACTTCCCATGTTGTGCAGGTTGCAGTGTTCCGAATTTGCCAATCTTAAGCCAATTGTAATGGTTTGTTTGGGATTTTCTCTAACCAATGGCAGAGCCCGGGGGACCAGAGTGAATGCTCCGACCTGGCCCCCCCGGTCAGAGTATTTTGTTATTGAGTTATGACTGAATCGGTGGCGTAACTAAAACCTGTGCAAGATGAAACATCTCATTAACTGAATTTCGCAGCCGGTTTTATCAGCAGAAAATGCAGTCAAACAAACGCAGAACAATTTGGACTGCTCATCTGAAATGTTCAGATGTAGACTTCACTCCGAGCTGGTTAAAGTGAGCTCTGACAGGCGGATGAAAGGATTACCAGAAACACATGTGAAGCACAATATTATGAATCCACCCCTGGGCTGTTAACATTACTCAAGATATTTTTAGTGTATTTAATTATTAACCAGCTGAACAGCGGGATGGGTTGCAGTTAAAGTTGAATCCTTCAAGATTTAATGTACTACAAAACAATGCTGGTTTCCACACAATTCCTTCATGTTGCCCCAACACAAATCGATTAATTAACGTAAATATTGTTACAAATGTAAGTAGATTGAACTTAAAACAATTAAGTAGTCCCAAAAACTCTCAACTTATTTGAAATAAGAAGTTTGAAAAGGCAGCAAAGGTCATTTTTTGACTGTGTTTCTCTATTCCACCATCAGTTTCTAAGCAATGGCAAGCCTCGGGACCTAAAATAACTCTCTAGAATGATCTAGAAGGCTCACCAGAGCGAACTCGTCCACGTGGACTCTGGTTTTGTCGATCTCACCGCTCTTGGTGTAGGGCAGGATGGCGGATTCGGCTCCTTTAGTGAACAGCACCTTCTGACCTGAGGTGAGACAGCGGGTCATTAGCAAACTCGACAGACAGACAGACAGACAGACACAGACACAGACACAGACACAGACACAGACACAGACACAGACACACACACACACACACACACACACACACACACACACACACACACACACACACACACACACACACACACACACACACACACTCTAGATCAGGGGTCACCAATCTCGGTCCTGGAGGGCCGGTGTCCCTGCAGGGTTTAGCTCCAACTTGCCTCAACACACCTGCCTGGATGTTTCAAGTATACCTAGTAAGACCTTGATTAGCTTGTTCAGGTGTGTTTGATTAGGGTTAGAGCTCAAATCTGCAGGACATCGGCCCTCCAGGAACAAGTTTGGTGACCACTGCTCTAGATGCACTTGCCTGAAGGCGTCTGCAGGATCACACTCATTCTTCTGCGGTTTGCGTCAAACTCTAGAACGTGGAGCAGTTTGTACCTGTGTGTGAAAGCACAGCGGGTTAACTGGGTCTTCTCATGCACCTGCCAAAGCGAAGGCAATTTTGGGCTTGTTATTAAGTGCTTTTGTTGTGTGTTTGTTTGCACATTCCTTTCATCTACAGCTCTCTACTCTGACGCTGTGCACACAGATGGTTTCAGCATTTTCAAAGGCTGTCATTTAGGAATTAGACACCAGTGGCATTTTCTACAACTTCCATTTTAAATCCTGCTTTCAGATCTGGGTTTCCACTCCTTGCAAACTGTTAAATGCACTGCCTTTTCACTGAAACGCTTAATTTCAATACCTGCCACTTTATTAGGTACACCTTACTAGTATCGGGTTGAACTGCCTTAATCCTTCATGACGTGGATTCAACAAGGTACTGGAAATATTCCTCAGAGATTTTGCTCCATATTGACATGATAGCATCACGCAGTTGCTGCAGATTTGTCGGCTGCACATGCATGATGTGAATCACCCGTTCAACCACATCTCAAACGTGCTCTATTGAATTGAGGTCTGGGGGCTGTGGAGGCCATTTGAGTACAGTGAACTCACTGTCATGTTCAAGACACCAGTCTGAGATGATTCACGCTTTATGACATGGTGCTTCATCCTGCTGGAAGTAGCCATCAGAAGATGGAGACACTGTGCTCATAAAGGGATGGACATGGTCAGCAGCAATACTCAGGTAGACTGTGGCGTTGACATGATGCTCAACTGGTACTAATGAGCCCAAAGTGTGCCAAGAAAATCTCCCCCCACACATTACACCACCACCACCAGCCTGAACGGTTGATACAAGGCAGGATGATCCATGCTTTCATAATGTGGACGCCAAATTCTGACCCAACCATCCAAATGTGTCAGCAGAAATGGAGACTCATCAGAGCAGGCGACATTTCTCCAATCTTCTATTGTCCAGTTTTGGTGAGCCTGTGTGAATTGTAGCCTCAGTTTCCTGTTCTTAGCTGACAGGAGCGGCACCCAGTGTGGTCTTCTGCTGCTGTAGCCCATCTCCCTCAAGGTTGGACGTGTTGTGTGTTCAGAGATGCTCTTCTGCAGACCTCGGTTGTAACGAGTGCTTATTTGAGTTACTGTTGCCTTTCTATCAGCTGGAACCAGTCTGGCCATTCTCCTCTGACCTCTGGCATCAACAAGGCATTTGCACTCACAGAACTGCCGCTCACTGGATATTTCCTCTTTGTCAGACCATTCTCTGTAAACCCTAGAGATGGGTGTGCGTGAAAATCCCAGTAGATCAGCAGTTTCTGAAACACTCAGACCAGCCCTTCTGGCACCAACAACTATGCCACGTTCAAAGTCCCCTTTCTTCCCCATTCTGATGTTTGATTTGAGCTGCAGCAGAGCATCTTGACCATTGAGTTGCTGCCATGTGATTGGCTGACTGGACATTTGCGTTAACAAACAGTTGTTTATTATTAGGTGTAACTAATAAAGTGGCCAGTACATAAATTAGCAAAAATACTAGAAAACTTATAATGCAATGTTTGCAAATATTATTTTCATTGATCGCCTGGGGATGTATAGTAAAAAGAAAGCAGTAAATAATATATATATATATATATATATATATATTTAACCAATTCACTTTTAGTATCTTGTCTTACACTGTGAAAGGATAATATGAATCATAATTAGTGATCTAAAATGAATCAGATAAAGAGTGGGGCGTACTTCTCTGCTTTTCCAAACTTTTTAATCTCCATGATTTCTCCATGGCTTCCCATAAACGTGACTCCCATCCTGTATGCAAAAACACAATTTCAAAAGACCGTTCACTCAATAAATGTGTTATTCAGACATGAACATTGGAGGAAATAAGTTTTGAACACGTCACCAAGTTTCTCAGAAAACATATTTCTAAAGGTGCTGTTGACTTGAAATTTCCCAGATGTTGGTAACAACCAAATAAATCCATAAATGCAAAGGAAACAATTTTAAGTAGTTTACAAAGAAGTTATGCGTATTAAAATGAATTGACACAGAGAAAAAGAATTTAACACATGAAGAAAGGAAGGTGTAGAAAGACATGGAAAGCCCAGACAGCAGCTGAAATCTCTCAGTAGTTCTTCAGCAACCCTCTGCCCTTCCTCAGTGTAAATGAATATCAGCTGCTTCAGTCCAGCATCTACATTAGCAGGAGGATGTAGATGAACCCAGGGTGGACATTTCAGCAAGACGATGATCCAAAACACAGCCAAGCACACTCTCAGATGCTTTCAGAGAAAGAAAATCAAGCTGTAGAATGGCCCAGCCAATCACCTGACTCGAATCCAATACAAATAAAAGTGAAAAACTGTGACACCTGTGAAAAACTCACACCTGTGACATCAGAAATATTACTTCCAGGAAAAAACATGACGTGTTCAATACTGTTTTTCCCCGCTGTGGTTCAATAAATAATAATAATCTGATGGAGGAGATATGTGGAGATGTGCGAGACCTCTTGGTGGCCTCCACGAGAGCTTTCTCATCAGGAGACGAGGCGTAATACTCCATCTGCGCAGAGAAGCCGTTAGCGTGAGAGAAGGGGTCCGCCGCTGCGTCAGGATGATCATAACTGATCTGCACCGTATGACACAGAGACACTGCTTTCAGGAACAGCTCCTCTTCACGGCTCTGAAACACACACACACACACACACACACACACACACACACACACAGAGAGAGGGAGCATCATGTGAAATAACAGTGTCACCGAGTGATGTAAAACTGGTCTTCTCAAGGTTTTGCTCTCTGTAAACACTGTAATGTCTGTCATTCATCACAGCTCCTGCTTTAAACCACTCATTCTGCAATACTTCAACATTTCCTGCACAGAATAAACCACATTTTTGCTTCAATTTCTCATCACAGTAATATAAAACGAGCTTTTATATAACAACAAACAGTAATAGCTCCTGCTTTAATACATTCTGCACAAAAAACAACAATACTTCTGCATTTAAAAGCAGAATGAACCCTGCTTTTGCTTTAATTTCTCTTCACAGTAATGTCAGATGAGCTGTTTTAATGACAAACAGTGATAACTCAGTGTTTACAGTGAAAATGAACATGAAACATGTCCCTCACCAGACAAGGCAGGGATCCGTCAGGTGTGTCTTCTGTCAGTCCTTCAGGAACCAGCTTCCCGTTGATCTCCTGGTATTTGACCCCATTGATGGAGCACTCCCGAAACTGCATCTCGTTCTCCGTCAGGGTCCCCGTTTTGTCAGTGAAGACGTACTCCACCTGTGGGCGCAGCATTAGCATCATTTACTAATGGCAGGCATCCTTTTCCATAGACCATGAGTTCAAGTTCACACGCGCCAGTTTTCTTACACCTCTTCCAAAGTCTAAATGGATCAACAACTGTTTTGACGTCACCACATACTTCTACCTCCTATACCTCTCTTAATGTTTTAGTTAAGTCACTGACAACCCCAAGTCATAGACAACCCCAACCCAAATTACTGATAGCCCCAACCCAAAAATCACTGATAGTCCCACCCTAAAGTACTGATAACCCCACCCCAAATTACTGATAGTCCCACCCAAAAAATCACTTATAGTCCCACCCTAAAGTACTGATAACCCCGCCCCAAATTACTGATAGTCCCACCCAAAAAATCACTGATAGGCACACCCCAAAAATTACTGATAGTCCCAATCTGAAGCACTGATAACCGCACTGAAACTCACTGAGAGTCCCACCCAAAAAAAAAATCACTGATAGTTCCACCCTAAAGAACTAATAACCCCGCCCCAAAATTACTGACATTCCCACCCCAAAAATCACTGATAGTCCCACCCCAAAGAACTGATAACCCACCCCAAGTCACCGATAGTCCCACCCCAAAAATCACTGATAGTCCCACCCCAAAGCACTGATAACCCCGCCCCAAATTACTGACAGTCCAACCCCAAAAATCACTGATAGTCCCACCTCAAAGAACCAATAACCCCTCCCCAAATTACTGACAGTCCCACCCCAAAAATCATTGATAGTCCCACCCCAAAGCACTGATAACCCCGCCCCAAATTTCTGACAGTCCCACCCCAAATTACTGATAGTCCCACCACCAAAGAACTAATAACCCACCCCAAATCACCGATAGTCCCACCCCCAAAAATCACTGATAGTCCCACCCCAAAGAACTGATAACCACGCCCCAAAAATCACTGCTAGTTCCACCCTAAAGCACTAATAACCCCGCCCCAAAGCACTGATAACCCCGCCCCAAATTACTGACAGTCCCACCCCAAAAATCACTGATAGTTCCACCCTAAAGCACTGATAACCCCGCCCCAAATTACTGACAGTCCAACCCCAAAAATCACTGATAGTCCCAACCCAAAGCACTAATAATCCCACCCAAAATCACTGACAGTCCCACCCCAAAAATCACTGATAGTCCCACCCCAAAGCACTAATAATCCCACCCAAAATCACTGACAGTCCCACCCCAAAAATCACTGATAGTCCCACCCCAAAGCACTGATAACCCCACCCAAAATCACTGACAGTCCCACCCCAAAAATCACTGATAGTCCCACCCCAAAGCACTGATAACCCCGCCCCAAATTACTGACAGTCCCACCCCAAAAATCACTGATAGTTCCACCCTAAAGCACTGATAACCCCGCCCCAAATTACTGATAGTTCCACCCAAAAAATCCCTGATAGTCCCACCCTGACGCACTGATAACCCCACCCCAAATTACTGACAGTCCCACCACAAAAATCACTGACAGTTCCACCCTAAAGCACTGATAACCCCACCCCAAATTACTGACAGTCCCACCACAAAAATCACTGACAGTTCCACCCTAAAGCACTGATAACCCCACCCCAAATTACTGACAGTCCCACCCCAAAAATCACTGATAGTCCCACCCCAAAGCACTGATAACCCCGCCCCAAATCACCAATAGTCCCACCCCAAAAATCATCGATAGTCCCACCCCAAAATCACTGATAGTCCCACCCCAATTCACTAATAATCCCACTCCAAATTACTGATAGCCCACCCCAAAAATCACTGATAGTTCCAGCCTAAAGCACTGATAACCCCACCCCAAATTACAGATAGTGCCACCTCCCACCATGAAACACACTGATAACCCCGCCCCAAATTACTGATAGTCCCACCCTAAAGGACTGCTAGCCCTACCCTAAAACACTGATAGTGCCGCCCTACTATACACATATAAAACGCGAAGAGAGGCTTTTGATTTCATGACTACTTTAAATAATAGGTACAGATATACTGTAGATGTAAACAGACACTCTAGTATAGATATAAATACATGTAAATAGACTCCTGGGTTTTCATTTGATGCTAAATCAATATATATAATTATTACCATTATTATTTATTTAATTACTGTATTAACTCTTATTAATATATATCCATTTAGTAACAAATTAAGATATTTTCAAGCACTTGATTCAAAATCTAAGAACTTTTCAAACCTTAAAAACACTCAATTAAAACTGAAGCCGTTGTAGAACAGTCGTAAGAGCCCTGCTGAACACACACACCTGGCCCAGCTCTTCATTGAGGTCTGATGTGTTGACTTGAGCTTTCTGGTCACTTTCTTCATGGTACAGATCCAAGTCCCAGCCAATGAAGAAGGAGCCCAGAAACTTCTGCAGCTCCACAGTCACGTACAGCGAGATGGGGATAATGAAGTTGTACAACACCAGGAAAGCCAGAAAGTCAGAAATAAACTTCAAAATCTGTAAAGGGAAAAAAGAAAAAGGTGAAACCTAGAAACCTAGACTTGGGAGGCATCAAAGAGCCATAATACATACATGTGAACAAACAATTATCAGCATCTCAGTGAAAAACAAAGTCTTGAAATCAAAGCATTACAGTCAGTGTGAAAATGTATACTTCACTGACAAATCAGAATAGAAAGTGGGAATAAAAGCTGTCATCTTAGTAACAACTGGCAGAAATGTGCAGTATTATTGTCTATGATTAAAATAGAATTGCTTTTGAATGATGTGCGAGCTGATTTTATTATTAGAAGTATATTAGATAAAAACACATCTAAAAACACTGGCTGAAAGCTGATCAGAATGCAGCCAGAAGTTTTCATTTCCATACAGGTCTGTCTTTTTAATATTCACAAGTTACTTTATGGTTCAATAAAATCACTCAAGCAAGAGTGCTGCTCTCCTGAACATCTGGAAATATACTGAATTTATACAACAGCTCAATAATTGTTAATACAGAGTTACATTTTAGACACAATATCACCTATTTTCATCTGTTTTAGCCAAGCATTTGTGTAGGGTTGTTTAACACCAAATTAAACATGACTAATTGCATACAAAATATTTAGGTAAATATGCGGGTACTGTGGAAATTTATTATGTATTTATAAATACCCACACACATGTATATACATAAAAAAACATTTGCATATATATTAGTAGTTTCAAATAGCTGTTGCAAACTAAACGGAGCAGAAATAAACAAAATAGATCTGAACTAAACGAAACTTAACTGAAATAAGTGTAAATGATCTAAATAGATCTGAACTGAACTAAATAGATCTAAACTGAACTAAATGGATCTTAACTAAACTGAACTAAACTAAATGGAACTAAACTGAACTGAACTAAATGGATCTGAACTAAACTGAACTAAACTAAACTAAATGGAACTAAACTGAACTGAACTAAATGGATCTGAACTAAACTGAACTAAATGAAACTGAGCTAAATGAAACTAAACTGAACTAAATGGAACTAAAATTAACTAAATGTAAATGAACTAAATGTTACTAAACTGAACTAAATGGATCTGAACTGAACTAAATGAAACTGAACTTAACTAAATGAAACTGAACTGAACTAAATGGAACTGAACTGAACTAAACGGAACTAAACTGAACTAAACGGAACTAAACTGAACTAAACGGAACTAAACTGAACTAAACGGAACTAAACGGAACTAAACTGAACTAAATGAAACTGAACTGAACTAAACGGATCTGAACTGAACTAAATGAAACTGAACTGAACTAAATGGATCTGAACTGAACTTAATGAAACTGAACTAAACTAAGTTAAGCTGAATTGAACGAAATGAAATTGAACAAAATGTATCCGAACTACACTAAATGTATCTAAACTAAACTGAACTGAACCAAATGAAGCTCAACTGAACTACAAGGATCTGAACTAAACTAAACAGATCTGAATAAAACAAAAGTGAACTAAACTGATCTGAACTAAACTCAACAAATGGAACTGAACTAAATGGAACTAAACTAAACTAAACCATTCTGAACTAAACTAAGCTAAATAGATCTGAACTCAACAAAACAGATCTAAACTAAACAGATATTTATTATCTATCTCAGATACTATTATTTTATCAGTGTGCCTTTTAATTGAGAAACAATAACCATCATAAGCGCTTTCTAGTGACCTGGCTGCTGTTTCTCTCCTGATCGGTCTTCTGGTTGTAAAACGGTTCGTTCCACTTGTCCTCCGCCTGCCAGGCGTACTTTAAAATGGTGCTGAGGATGGCTTCAAACAGCAGGATGCCCAAGTAGATGATGAGAAATGTATTCATTGATCTGCACAGACAGAGAGAGAGAGAGAGAGAGCGAGAGAGAGAGAGAGCGATGATGTAGCCATAATGGAGCAGTAAAGAAACGCTGAGGGAATGTAAAGGTGGACAGTAAAATGAAGAAACACCTACTTCTCCACTGCAGAGCGCTTCTGAGATTTACACTTGTAGTTCAGAGCCATCTTGGACTCCATGCCCGTGTACACAGCCACACCTGCAGGATTATAGAACAGAAATACTGACTACACTGCTGCAAAACCATTCAAAATATCCGCATTGTTAGAAATAACAATAACTAGCGCTCTAGGCTAGTTTTGAAAAGTTGATGGAGCTGTAGGCTAGTTTTAAACAGTAGATTGTGCTCTAGGCTAGTTTTGAACAGCAGACGGCGCTCTAGGCCAGTTTTAAACAGGAGACGGTGCTCTAGGCTAGTTTTAAACAGCAGACAGTGCTCTAGGCTAGTTTTTAAACAGTACATGGTGCTCTAGGCTAGTTTTTAACAGCACATGGCACTCTAGGTGGTGCTATAGGCTAGTTTTTAACAGCACATGTCGCTTTAGGTTGGGCTATAGACTAGTTTTTAACAGCCAAGAGTGCTCTAGGCTCGTTTTTTAACAGCACATGGCGCTCTAGGTGGTGCTATAGGCTAGTTTTTAACAGCCAAGAGTGCTGTAGGCTAGTTTTTTAACAGCACATGGTGATCTAGGCTAGTTTTTAACAGCACATGGCGCTCTAGGTGGTGCTATAGGCTAGTTTTTAACAGCACACAGTGCTCTAGGATAGTTTTTTAACCGCACATGGTGATCTAGGCTAGTTTTTAACAGCACATGGCGCTCTAGGTGGTGCTATAGGCTAGTTTTTAACAGCACACAGTGCTCTAGGATAGTTTTTTAACCGCACATGGTGATCTAGGCTAGTTTCTAACAGCACATGGCGCTCTAGGCTAGTATTAAACTACAGACAGTGCTCTAGGCTAGTTTTTAGCGGCACATGCCGCTCTAGGAGGCGCTCTGGGCTAGTTTTAAACAGCAGACAGTGCTCTAGGCTCAAATGCTCATATACTCATATACTCATGAGGAAAAGTGCTTGCGTGTTCAGCTGACTATTACAAGCTGCTCTTATGACATGAGATTAATGTAAACACAGCTCACCATGAACACTTCTTTAAACCTTTCCTAACTCTAGTAATGGTTATTTTAGTTTTAAGCAGTCTGTGTAAAGAATTGGATACAAGCAGAGCAGTCTGTAAACCACACAGCTCCATCGCCTATTAAAAACTACTCAGAATCCAATATGAGAGAATACGATGAGTTTTGACAATCGGAAGAATCAATTTCCCAAATGTTTTTCACCAGAGCTCTAGTAACAAATACTAAAACATTCACCCATTCAACTGAAGAAGGGCTTTATAGATGGTGCAGGTTCACAATTTTGTTTAAAGATTACAAACACAAACTTATCAGTGTCGTAACAAGTTGTGAACTTGTGTTATGAGCGAAAATGCGTGCGATTTGGATTTCGTGTTGTGTTGTTCACAAGACAATGGTGTGGATGATGTACCAAATATTTCTTTGGTGTTTTTTAATCTTGCTCCTCGAAGCAGGAGGTTCTCTGGTCCTAATGGTCTGAAATGAGTAACACAAACATACAAAAAACACAAATAATAACCTAAATATGCATACAATAAACAAAAATAAAAACATACATCTACAAATGATTTTAATTCCTCTGATCGAGTAAACTAAAGCCTTACCTGACTATCTCCTCTCCATGCTGGGTTACTGTTATTCTCCCGACAAACCTGAGAGGGGAGAGAATGTGCTGCGTCAGGATAAAAGCCAAAGTGCCATAAAATCGAATGTGGATGCGCAGGATTGTAAAGCTCCGTGTTTCAGTGGTCAGCTGTGAAAGGTACCTGTATAAGTCTGCCTCTGGCTGCTGGCACTCCACCACCGCCTGCAGAGACTCCAGCCGCGACACAGACTGCGACACAGCTGTTTCCGGCACAGCATAGTGGGTCTAAACATCCGCACAGAGAAAACTTCCAGTGTCAAGACCAGGTTACATATTAGAACTACACAAACTGACGAAAGTCTTGTCGCCAGTCCAAGATTTAGGAGCAACATATATTAACTGGACTTCTGGTTGATCATTTGGTATCTGAAGTGCCTTATATGAAAGGCAAAGGCCTCTAGATGACGCTTATTTTACCACAATAAAATATGATCATGTCTTGATTATTAATGATTTCATTGGGACAGTAAGCTCTGACTCTGCTCAGACTAAATCACTGAACAGAAATAATGTCCAGTATAGATTATAAAGTCCTGCTGCAGTGGAGAAAGAATGAATATTGTGTCTGACTCCATCATGAGCTTGGAGGACTGCATCCATACATCTCTGACATGACTCTGACAAACCACTGATTAATAAAGTCATCTGGAACGGCAAAGAAAGCCTTCCTGCAGGACTCCCAGAGTTTATCAAGAGTCTTTGTGTTCATCTTTAATGCCTCCTCCTTCATCTTACCCCAGACATGCTCAATAATGTTCATGTCTGGTGACTGGGCTGGCCAATCCTGGAGCACCTTGACCTACTCTGCTTCCAGGGTTATAGTGGGTTATTTATTAAATATCTGTACTGTATATGACATGGGCCTGCTGGTCAGAACTTTCTGCAGTGGTTTACATGTGACATCGTTAAAGTAGACTTTTCAAAAAATAAAAATAAATATACAATATCCTACTAAATAATAATAATAATAACATAAAAAATAATAATAATACAATAATACTCATCATCATTATCATCATCAATAATATAATTTATATTATTATTGTTAAAGTAGTAAGGATTTTTCACCATCATTTATGAAATGATTATTGCTAAGAGTGTCATCCTAAAACTGTGGAAATCAGATTCTGTTCCTCAATTCAAGACATGGTTAACTTATCTCACTCAAATATTGCACATGGAAAGAGTCTTCTTGATCACCTGGACCAATATAATGCAGATTCTGAGCAGCAATGTAATGCTTAATATGCTCACTCCCCCTATTGACTGTCTTTCTGTATTTTCATAGAAACCGTTTATATGCCCTAATTGTTTTTTAATAATAACTTATTTTTTTATTTTATTTTATTTATTATTTTTATTTATTTTATTTATTTAAATTATTATTACCATTATTTTCTTTGGATTATCATGCTTATTCCTTATGATTGTTGTGTTGTTTGGTTATTATTGGACAATGTAAAACTAATAAAAACACTTGTTAAACAAAAAAGTAGTAAGGATTTTTTTCATTTCATAATAAATAATACATTTCATTTCTCAATTCATAGCCTCATTATTTATTTATATGATTTATATATGATATTAGAATGTGTTAGCTTTCGTAAGTGATACGTTTTATTTATTTATATGATTTATATATGATATTAGAATATGTGTTAGCTTTTGTAAGTGATATGTTTTAGAACACAATACGCAATGTTCAACTTCTCAATAATATTAGTAAAGAAACCCTATGTGCCATCTACATATATTTCAGTTAATATGGAAAGCGAATGCATGTTTTTACCAAAACTCACATTGGATTTTATTCTAAATGCGTGTTCGTGTAAAACAATATAATTTGCACAAAGAAATGATGGGTTTTTCTCTAAAGAAGTAGTTCCTCCACCCTGTTTAGAGCGCCATTATGGGCGTTACATGTTATAACTAACATAGTTCAAGCGATGGATCTGCGACGGGTTTTGGGAAACACTCGTCACTACATCGTCCTTTCCCTAAACGATGCATCGCACTATGATAGTTCAGCCGCGAGTTGCATTGTTGTTTGGGAAACGCACCCCTGATTGGTCAAAATCCTCTGCACTGATTAGTCGATCAATCAATTCTCTGATTGATCAAAGTATTACAGTGCATTTTCAGATTCAATTAAAGATGACACAAGGGCAAACATTTTCCTCTTGATGACATGATGAATTGTTCTCCACATCTAGAAACGTGAGCTAACAGAATCAACATGGTTAGTTTTGATGTCACGTGTACTTTAATCCAACTGTTTAAAAATCCCTGTTTAAGGCTCTGAAAAGCTGACGCTGCAATGAATATAATGAGAAAATGAAAATCTTCTTTGACCTTGGATGGTTATGCGGCTCTAGCGAGAGGCCTCCAAAACAAAATTATAAAGCATGAAAACAGCATAATAGGGGCACTTTAATCACTGCAAGTAATTCAGTGAGTGGCTTCAGTTCGAGAGCAGAGAAACAGACCTTCAGGTTGGTCTCTCCGTCAAGGCTGGCGGTGGTGATGTGGCACGTCCCCTCGGCCCGATCCGATGATAACAGCACCAGATCTGCGGGAAACGTCTCGTCTTTGGCTACTCTCACGATATCACCCACCTACAACAACAACAACAACAACACAGTATGACGCCAATCCACCAGCAGGGCTTCCTCAAATAAGGCTGCATTTGCACTGCATGTTTCAAAAGACACAATTCTGATTTCCTTCTCCCATGTGGCACAGATAAACAGAAAAAAATCTGATTACTCAAATCAGATTAAGGTCTTGTTCATATGTGTAAGTTTATCCAATAGGAGTCCTAGATGTGCCTTATGTCTGCTGTGTAAGCAGGTAGAGCGAATTTTCACCTGTACATGTAAGTCCCATATCATTAAAAATGGTAGCGAAAGATTTAAAGATAAGATCATCCAAACTCGACACACCGCTTGTTGTTAGTACACAGGGTTACAATGTAACCTGTTCACCTAATGTTTACGCTTGTACTATTTATAATATTTGCTAATAAATAACCTCCTCATTTGGAACATTTCGGAGTCTGCTACTGACTGTTTTTTCAGTCGTGGACCCACATGAGAGCCATCATGACTGAATGAATCAAATACTCTTGTTTTCCACTAAGGCAAGCCTGGGTGCTAAAATATAATTGGCTAAAGTGGCAGTGGGCGGGTTAAAGGGACCAAAACAAAGACAGACGTTCCAGCACGTTTTTTAACATAAACAAGAATGTTCACTGCGCACGTTTGTTAATTATCTGCAAACATATTGTGATGTTTTTATGCTTTAGTGGTAGGGAACCTATGGCTCTCAAAAAAAATGCGACTCTCCAGTAGGGCTGGGCGATTTTTCCGATTTTTTCAAATAATTCGAATTTACGTTTTCAGACTATTTAATTTTAAATCAAATCGAGAAATCGCGATTTTTAAAAAAAAACATATTTAGTACATTATAATGGCACCAATGCGCTTTGGTTCACTCTGTATGAAGCAGGAAGCACACCAGAAGCGCCTCTCGGCGACGCACCATGCAGCACCACGATTCAGGACGCAGGTCATATTTCAGCCGTGCCACAGAGCGCCATCTGATTAGTTTCATGTTAAATATCACGCGAATGTGCTCGTTTGGTGTGTGATAGTTTAAACTGTCATTTGCGCACCGTGTTGCGGCGCTTCTGGTGTGCGACCTGCTTGACTGCCTGTTAAAGCGTGAAGTCATGTAGGATTTTACTTGTTGCACGTCTGTGTGGATTGTCAAGACATTCCCTCATCAAGTCGATAAACTCGATCTCAACATGTATGAAGGACGTAAAAGCCTGCCATGTGAAAAACCGCGCCGATCTTTTGGTTTGAACACGAGCAGAGGTGAGGGCCTGTAGCAGTGAAAATGAAAGTAGCCACCCACATGACGTCATTTAGCGGACCTGGTTGAAAACCAGACAGATCAGGCAGCATAATACAGAGAGTGGAGCAAAGCGCATCAAATGATCGATATTTAAAAGGGGGAAAAAGAAAAAATAGATTAAATATATTATTTTATATTAGACACACATCTGGTGCTTGTATTTGCTCCTGCTACATGTCCACAACTTCACATATTGGGTTAAATTAGGCTTTACAGTGTCCATGTTCAGTCCTTTACTTCCACTGTATCTTTTTAAGAAAAAGCAGCAACATTACAACCTGACATTCAATCAGAAGACAAAGTCAAAGCCGAGCTGACAGCCAATCTTTCCTAGACTCAGCAAAACTTGCAAAAAATACCTCTGTATTCCTGCAACTGCAATATTTACACAAATATTTCTTATTCAAATCTTCAGCAACGCTATTTAACTTGTGAATTTGTTTTACATTTATTTACACCTTGACCGATTTTTGTATGACATGGCCATTAAAAATACAATGTTCCTTAACCAGATGATTTAAGTTAATTTTAATGAGAATGTTACTTCAGTCATGTTGTTGTAATGTTTTGAGAAGACTAGTAACACAAAAAAAAAAAAAACGAAATCAAAATCGTGTATCGGTCAAACTTTATAAAAAACCTAGTTTTTTTTTTTGCCAAATTGCCCAGCCCTACTCTCCAGCTATCTACCTTTAATATTATTTTACCGTTTAAAAAATTATGACCATCACTAAAAGTCAGTTTTCTATCAAAAATACAATTACAATCCCCTTTTTAATTGTAATTTTAACAGCACAATGAATAAGAACTCAGTTAACAATAAAAGGAGGTTTTGATTAATGTGCGTTTGTTGTGCTGTGGATAAACTTGAATTATCACACCAATAAAAATGTAATGTAATGTAATGTAATGTGTATTTATATAGCGCATTTATTGTGTATGGCCATATACCCAAAGCGCTTCACAATCATGAGAGGGGTCTCTTCACACCACAACCAGTGTGCAGCATCCACTTGGATGATGCGACGGCTGCCACAGGACAACGGCGCCAGTGCGCTCACCACACACCAGCTATTGGTATAGTGGAGGGACAGTGATAGAGCCAATTCGGTTGAAGGGGATGATTGGGAGGCCATGATCGTAAGGGCCGATAGAGGGACTTTGGCCAGGACACCGGGGTCACACCCCTGCTCTTTCACGAGAAGTGCCATGGCGCCCACTGACAGTGTAGTGTCCCCTTCACTTTTACTGGGGCATTAGGACTCACGCAGACCACAGGTTGAGCGCCCCCTGCTGGCCTCACTAACACCACTTCCAACAGCAACCTAGTGTTCCCTAGTGGTCTCCCATCCAGGTACTGACCAGGCTCAGCCCTGCTTAGCTTCAGTGAGTAACCGGTCTTGGGCTGCAGGGTGACATGGCTGTGGCAAACAACATAAGTTTCTATGGTAACTTAAATTCAAACAACAATCATGAGTGGTGATGGCATAATACTATAAATTGTTCTTTCTTCATTCACGGACTTGCTCAACATGTGATGCTGCTTTTTTTAATTTTTTTATATATTAAGGTTTTGTTTAAACCTGTATTATTTAGAGTAATATTATAAATAATAATATAATATTTGTAGTAATACTTTAATATATTTTAGTAATTTATAGTAATACAGTAGTAAATGCATTTTTAAAGAGATATATAAATCCAAATGGCTCTTTAAAATAATGCATTTGTCAAAAAAATTAGAAATGGCTCTTTATTGAAAAAAGGTTCCAGACTCCTGCTTTAGAAGAA